>NC_027752.1:938207-946747 GCF_000695525.1 Brassica oleracea var. oleracea
GCGAAAAAAACGACTTGGTGAAAATCGCTTTCTCTCGGTCGAGAAAACGAAAGGCTTAATATAAGAGAAGTAGACGAGAAGACAAATTTTGAGAGAGAGAGAGAGAGAGAGAGAGAGGTGTTGTTGATAACTTTTGCTAAGCTTTCGATTGAAGTCAAACACTACTTAAAAGCGTTTCCCCATCGATAGATAGATAATAGAGAGAGAGAGAGAGATCGATCGGATTCAAACCGTCGGATGTTATATCTCTTCGTCGGTGATTATCGGCGGAAGCCCTCCGTGGTTGAGTCTGGGGTTCTGGTGGACGGTGATGACGGTGGCGGTGGATGATCGAAGACAGCGATGCTCAGTTTTTTTATTTATTTGTTTTGTTAGTTGGTTGTGAGTTAGTTGGTTTGTTAAATAGGTAGTTGGGGTTTAGAGAAGATGATGAAGAAAGGGAAAGGGAGGAATAGTAGTGGATTGTTACCTTCTTCCTTTAAGATCATTTCTTCTTGCCTTAAAACTGTATCTGCCAACGCCACCAACGTTGCCTCCTCCGTTCGTTCCGCCGGAGCATCCGTCGCCGCTTCAATCTCCGCTGCAGAAGATGACAAGGATCAGGTCTCTTCATCTTGCTATTTTGTTTAAAAGCTTGACGAGTTTGGGATTGTTTCCTGTTTAGTGAAGTGGTGGTTGGTAACAATCTGCAACTTCTTCTCTTCTGATCTGATTGTGTCAGTTACGGCTGGTTAAATTGCTGATTTAGATGTATAATTTCTTTTTCAATTATGGTTGAAACTCTGTGAAATTGGGGCTTGCAATGTTTTTCAATTTGTTGATTAGAAGATTAGATACATGGATGGATGTATGATTATATCTGATTTAATCTGCATCTCTCAGCTAGCTTGTGTTGAATGCTTCTCATGCTAATCTAAATTTATTTTGGTAGTCTTGGTAATTAATTTCATAGGTTAAGTATTGATTGTAGTTTTAAGGTTTTCAGAATGAATAGCCTTGGTTTGTCAATCTGCATCTTTCTTCTGTTGTACATAAACATCTGAACTTTGCTTTCATGAGCAGGTGACATGGGCTGGCTTTGGCGTTCTCGAGCTGAGTCAACATATCACCAGACATGTTCTCTTACTCGGTTATCAGAATGGATTTCAAGTCTTTGATGTTGAGGATGCCTCTAACTTTAATGAACTGGTCTCCAAACGCGGTGGCCCAGTTTCGTTCTTACAGATGCAGCCATTACCTGCAAGGTCTGGTGATCATGAGGGTTTTGGGAACTCGCATCCGCTTTTGCTGGTTGTTGCTGGGGATGACGCAGCTGGCATGGGTTCGGGTCAAAGCTTTTCGCATAATGGTTCATTAGCGAGAGTAGACTCTTTCGGTGATGCCACAAGTTATCCAACCACTGTTCGCTTTTACTCCCTCAGGTCTCACAGTTATGTATATGTGCTGAGATTTCGATCATCTGTTTGCATGATTAGATGCAGCTCCCGAGTTGTAGCTGTTGGCCTTGCAACTCAAGTGAGTATCAGTAAGCTTTAAAGATGTTCTGATTCTTGTGCAAAAAAATTCTTTAGTACGAGTAGTATTTCGTCTTGAGACAAAGCTAACCTTGCTTGCACCTATAGGCCAAGTATAAATTTACACATGAGTGTAAAAGATTTATATTTTTCCTCAGACCATACACTGATGGTTTCTATTTGGTTTATGCAGATATATTGCTTTGACGCACTTACTCTGGAAAATAAGTTCAGTGTTCTCACTTATCCTGTTCCTCAGCCAGTGAGACAAGGGACAACTAGGGTTAATGTTGGCTATGGTCCGATGGCTGTAGGTCCAAGGTGGCTTGCATATGCTTCCAACAGTGCCATAACCATGAAAACAGGGCGCCTAAGCCCACAGAGCTTTGTTTCTTCACCCAGTGTCAGTCCAAGTAGAGCTGCAGGTGGAAGTAGCGTGATGGCCCGTTATGCAATGGAGTCTAGCAAGCAGTTAGCCAATGGACTACTCAACTTGGGGGACATGGGATATAAAACATTGTCAAAATACTACCAAGATATGCTCCCTGATGGATCTAATTCTCCAGCGTCGCCAAATTCAATCTGGAAAGTTGGTGGGGTTTCTGGATTGGATGCAGAGAATGCTGGAATGGTTAGTTTTATTCTGAATTTGAACATCTTGAGCAATTCTTAGGTCACATTATTCCTTTCCGCTAGAGTCGTCTAGCAGTCATTACTCAGCCGTGATAGAGATACTTAAAAGCTCAGAATTTCTACATAGTTTCTTACTAGGGCTCCTGAATCAAAGATCTTAATCAATAGTCACTTGCTTCAAGCTTTGTTCCCTTGCTAGTGTTTTGGATTAATTTATTGCACACATTTTGAATGTTCGTTTCATAGGTTGCTGTCAAAGATCTTGTTTCCGGAGCTGTAGTATCACAGTTCAAGGCTCATACAAGTCCTGTCTCAGCCCTTTGTTTTGATCCTAGTGGAACCCTATTGGTTACTGCTTCTGTGTGTGGGAACAATATCAATGTCTTTCAGATCATGCCATCTCGTTCGCATAGTGCACCTGGTGACCTAAGCTATGAGTGCGACACTTCTCATGTGCATCTCTTCAAGCTGCATAGAGGGATCACTTCGGCCGTAAGTATACCTTTAAGTTGTGACATATGTCCTTTCTTTTTAATATGCGGTTTTCTTGATTGGAAAATTTCTACCCCTTTTAACAGATTGTCCAGGACATTTGCTTTAGTCGTCACAGTCAGTGGGTGGCTATTATTTCATCCAAGGGTACTTGCCACATTTTCGTTTTAAACCCCTCTGGCAGCGATGCTGGGTTGCTACCTTTAAATTATGAGGGTGAAGAACCTGCCCGACTTTCAGCTTCAACTTTTCCATGGTGGAATACGCAAACTTTGGCAGTTAATCATCCGTCTTCATCGCCACCACAAGCTGTAGCCCTTTCTGTAGTGAGCAGAATAAAATACAGCAGTTTTGGGTGGCTTAACACAGTAAGCAATGCTGCCACTGCTGCAACTGGAAAAGTTTTTGTACCATCGGGTGCCGTGGCTGCTGTTTTTCACAAGTCTGTTACTCATGACCTTCAACAGAACTCGCGGACTAACTCATTGGAGCATATCTTAGTATATACTCCATCAGGCCATGTGGTGCAGCATGAACTTCTGCCATCTGTTTGCGCAGGATCACCTGAAAGTGGTTCGAGAGTGCAAACCGCATCACATGCTCAAGTTCAGGAGGATGACTTGAGGGTCAAAGTTGAGCCTATCCAGTGGTGGGATGTATGTAGAAGGTCTGACTGGCTGGAAACAGAGGAACGACTTCCCAAAAGTGTCACTGAAAAGCAATACCATTTGGATACAGGGTCGAGTAACTTACCAGTCCATGAGGATGCATGCCTTTCCCTTGACATCAATGGCAACTTTGGTGAAGATAAAACTAGTTCTGAGAAGGCCCCTGAAAGATCCCACTGCTATCTTTCTAACTTTGAAGTAAAGCTTACCTCAGGGATACTACCAGTGTGGCAAAATTCGAAGGTATTTTTTTTGTCAAAATTTCTCTTTCTTGCTTATAGCTGTACTTATCTCTTGATTTTTATTTTGCTTTCTTGATGTGGTGGTAGATCTCTTTTCACGTGATGGACTCTCCAAAAGATAATACTGGTGGAGAGTTTGAGATAGAAATCGTTCCAGCCCATGAACTTGAAATAAAACAGAAAAAACTCATGCCAGTTTTTGATCATTTCCACAGCACCAAAGCTACGCCGGAGGAGAGGTAATCCCAAAAGCTGGACAACTATTTACTGTCTTCTTGTACTATCCATTTCTTAGACGAAAGTTTCTAGGTGGACAAGAATTCTCACGTGCTTTACTCACACAGCCTATGTATTCTCTTTTCCAAGTTTCCTGTTTTATGTTCCCTGATGCATATCTTAATGCTTTGAATCATGGAATGTCTGACATAGGTTTTCCATGAAATGTTATCACACATCGCCGTTGGGATCTTACCAAGCCAATGGAAAGATTTGCCAAGATATAATCAACTGTCACTCGAAGCCAGGATCTGCTGGAAGTTCTGAAGAGAGTAAGTCAATATTCCCTTCCCTAGTTATCATTTATGAGTTTGTTCATCACCTCGTCGATATCCTTTCAAGTTATGTGAAAGTAATCATTTGTTTTAATTGTAATAGGTTCATCTAAACGGATGGATAATTTCCATGATTCGGATCACATGAACAACTCATTCAAGTCTTCTTCAAATCTTTACCCAACAACAAATGGGTTCTACAAGGAAATAGAGAAGGAGAACACAAATGGGTTTGTTGAGAAACCTGTAACAGCCGAATTCTACACGCTAGAAGAAACCCGGATGGAGAAGCACATCACAAATGGCTTCACCACACAACCTGTTCAGACAGATATCACTGTCAATGAACAGATGCTCTCTACAGAAGAATCTCCTATGAACTTTGGTTTTTCTCTGCGTGAAGAACATTGCAAAGCAGTAGCAGATCCAAAAGAAGAACACCTGATGAAGTCAGCTGAAGTTACAAATGGTCATCATCTAAACGTCAACAACAGCACAGAGAAACCACAAGGAGATGAGATGGTATGTGGTATGGTCTCCTTTGTAGGCGATTGATTCTCATGGTACCACACTCAAAAGCCTCGGGTCTATGTATAAATATCTATGGTGAATCCTCTTTCACAACCTTTAATGCTATTTATTATCTAAGAAAACAGTTGAGAGAGACTAACCTATCTTCCTAATTTTTTTTTTTGGTTTGAACAGACAAATAGTTGTCAAAAGTCCTGAAGGCGTTCTGAAGTTTGTAAATGTGTAAAGATCATCAACACTGGCCTTGAACTAATTTTTGTACAGTTGGATCCAGGTAAAGATCATCAAACACCTTGGCCTTGAACTTCACCAGTCGTCCTTTTATTTGTGTGTGGGTTTCGTTTCTCATGGTGATTTCTTCTGCGACTTGTTTCTCGAGTATTTTACAGTTGCCGGAATAAAATCAACAGCTGTTACTGCAAGAACTGAATACTGAAATCATGTGATAATATATGTGAATGATGTTTTATTATGGCTTCTTCTTTTTTATTATTCTCGCATCATCGGCTTATCAATCATTTAAAGATAGAAGCCGAGTGAATTTATGAACAGCAGCAGGAGGCAAACAGAGGCAAACCACCATGCTCTGATCACCACCAGACTCGACTCCTCCTTGAGGTAACAATACACAAACCTGTGGCGTAGGCCTCAAGTCTATTGGTCCTGCGTAAACCGGTTTACCCCATCCAAAATCCGCTGTCTCATACATCTCAAACCGTGTCCATTGCGTTATCATTAGCTTCCCTCCGAACTCTAACCTCTTTGGCCGTTTCACCTCCACGTAGTCCACCATAGAACGCAAGTAATCCTCTGTAACCCTAACCCTCGCCTCTTGAACCAGCCTCGTCGTCTTGGAAAGAGAATCGTTCATAACATTGTTGACACTGCTCGTAGCGCAAGCCAAACACACCACGTTGCCGTAGAACCCTTCTCTCAGCTTGAGAGCTTCGAGTCTTGTTCTCACGTTGACTGAAAAAGTGAGCCTGAGATTGTATTCTAATGGCTTCACATCAAGTGCTTTGACCCATGATTTCCATATATGTGCAGCCATTGCATCAAATGAGCTGCACATTAGGCTCGAGTCTTGTCCTTGAGCAATGCTTTTAATCCGACGCTGAAACTCCTTGTTTATCCTGTAACATTTCTGCAATGGCTTCGTTTCCCACAGAGAGTTAGTCAGATTCGATCTTTCTTCAACTGCAAGGTACTCATCATGTGTGTACTTCACCATTGGAGGGTTCCTTGGTTTAAAAACTTCTCTATCCCAAACCGGCTCAGGATCTGCAATCAGTCTCCCGTTTTTGGCAGTAGCAGCCCACGAGGCAAGAAACTGCATAGCTCCAAAACCATCGCAGATGCAATGGCAGAGTCTAATCCCAAGGCTAAACCCACCACATGTGAAGAACGTTACTTGAGCTATAAGTAACGGCATCTCAAGTATTTTGTAAGCTTCTTCTTTAGGATACTGAAAGATTAACGGTAGCCAAGCTGGATTTGGCACTGTGAGATCTCCAAGATCATCTAAGGCCATTGAAGAACTCGCTGACACCATCAACGCACCTTGCTCTGCGCCGAAGAAAACTTCTAGTTTCCCGTTTTCCACTTCCCTTAACCTACCGGAGAATGGATAATACGGAACAAGAACCTCGCCAAGAGCATCTTGAAGCCATTTAAGTACCAAACACTCTCGAGTTTTGGTTTGGTCATTGCTTGAACGGTAGAAATAAACGGAGGGAGTGAGGACACGCGCTCCGACCGTATCATCCAGGTTTGATAGATAGAGACTATGGTGAGGAGACTGATCTGCAGGTGTTGGACTTGATGGATGTACAAGAAAATTGCTGTTGATGGTGACTGGGATATGGAGATGAGAGAACTTAAGTTCTTGAATGCAGGAATCCATTTTTGATAAATTAAACAAGATATATAGTTTCAATCTTTTTTGTTTTGTTTTGATCTTTACACCAATACGGTACCCCCCATGAAGAAGGGACGAATTTGTAGAGAGAATTCAATTAGCTAAACCGGTTTTTGGTTTAGGTGAGAGATAGGTTGCAGGTGTTGTTCTTGCATAGTAAACTGGTTATTTATGTGTTGTATCATCCAACAAGCATGAGATGAAAAAACAAGTTGTGCATGATTATTATTATTATTATTATTATTATTACGTCGTACAAAGGACATAGTGTCACGACAAATACTGAATAGTGAGACAAGACATGAGTTTGTCAAAGAAGATACTGATTCACCACATGTCTTAGATCCTAAACTGATGTAACGCAGGAGTACTGATTGTTTTTGACCTGAAGATGGCTGCGAACTCGTTGATGGTTAACTCCCTGTACTTGGCAGGGTTTTCTTCAGACAGAGGATTAGCCTTCATGAATGTGCTGAAGAAACATGGTGCTGAAATACGCGGTACAGAAGATCCATACCACTCTATGCTCCGCGCTTATGAACTTGTCATTGGTTATAAGCTGCACATGGTATATTACAAAAAAGATCAAACCATAGATGAAACGAAGCTAGAACTCAGGACATTTTATTCTTAATTGACCTGGAGAAGATCTCCCATGTTAGCGACAAGAGCTCTAGGGACAGGAGGGACATCAATCCAGGTTTGGTCATGGAGAACTTGAAGCCCTCCAATATTGTCCTGAAGTAGGACTGTGAGATACGAAAAATCGGTGTGCTTGCTTAAGCCTAAAGTTAGGTCAGGCTGAGGGCAAGGTGGGTAGTATTGGCAGAACATGACTTGAGACTTGGCGCAATCAATGTCCTTGAGGTGACTTGAGTTTTGCCCCAAAGCCTCTGATAGAAGCTCAAAGAGAAGTTCACCTAAGGCCTTCATGTGTTTTGAGAACTCCATCATACTCCCTGCCACATCAAAACAACTATCCATGCTAAGCTTCAACTTTACTCTTTAGTATATATCATTCCTAGATAGTTAGCCATTATCAAAAGACATGCATGGTTATAAAGTTTTCGTACGACTCATTCCGGTCTGTTTATTGATGCTACTTCAAGTTTGAGTAATAAAATTTTTGATGTAAAAAAAAAAAATCAAAAGGCATGTATAATCATGGTCGGTTTTTGGCACAATCCGATGAAACATTGGTAGTGAGTCCCAAAATTTTAGTAAGAAGCAATATATATATATATAGACATGGCTTCTAATTTTTTGTTATAAAAAACTTAGGGTGTAACCAGGTTCTGTACATTAGCCAGTAGGATATAAAACAACGCACCTAAAAGGGCCGAGAATAAACAAAAGGGTCCATTTTTTTTATAAATCACATGTATCCCGACCTAATGAACCAAAATCAATTATTGGTTTTGTACTTTTGTTAGTTGTCGCCATTTGTATATTTGAGCCACACCTGAAAAGATTTTGTTTATTATGTGACTGGTTTCGATGATTACGATAAGATGACCCCCTTTATTTGGGGCTTTAGTTTGGGCTTGGTTCTGGAGCTCAGTCTTGAACTAGGCCTTATCATGTGCATAATAAGTTCAAGGGTTGAGTCTTTCCCGTTTACAAAAATATAAATCTTTTACGAGGAAATGAAGTATCATGGTGTGAAGTAAAGGTCCAATTCCTGGCCCACACAAGTCCAGCAACGTTTGAAGACCTGCAACAAAAGGAATAATCACGTTAGTTTCCTTTTCACGTTCGACAAGAGACAAAGCGTTGAATACAATTAGGAATAGGAAATCTAATGTCGGTGGCTGGAGTTATAAATAGGGAGGTAGTAAAGGCTTTAAGATCATCCGAAAATACAGACAATAACGAGCAAGAGAGAAAGATCAAGAGCAATATTAAACAGGCTTCGTTTACTTATTAACCTTGTGATCTCTAATAGTTGATTGTGAGACTCTTTTGCATTCTTGAATAAAAGATACGTTTTG
>NC_027752.1:946884-952791 GCF_000695525.1 Brassica oleracea var. oleracea
TAGGGCTAAAGGACATCCTAACTGATGAGAACCTTCTGTTGGATCCGCCAAAAGAGGAAGCAGAAGGAGATACGAAGGTCACAGGAGATGGAACTACGGAATCAAGCTCAAAGATCGATCCCGTTAAACTTGAAAAGTCGGAGAAGGCAAAAGACCTCATCGTCGTCAACGTAGGTAACCAAGTTCTACGGAAGATCAGCCACTGTGAAACCGCTGCTGCAATGTGGACCGCATTAAACACGTTGTACACAGAAACCTCTTTGCCGAATCGTATCTACTTGCAACATAAGTTCTACACGTTCAAGATGAACGATTCCAAGGGCATAGATGCAAACGTTGATGATTTTCTAAAGTTAGTAGCAGACCTAAGTAACTTGAACGTGGACGTCTCAGAAGAAGTTCAAGCTATCCTGTTACTAAACTCAATGCCTCGTATGTATGATCATCTTAAGGAAACTCTCAAATACGGTAGAGACACTCTCAAGATCAATGAAGTGACAGGTGCCGCGAAGTCAAAAGAACGAGAGTTACTTGAAAGTGGAAAGCTTTCAAAATCACAAGATGAAGGGCTGTACGTGGAAGATAGGGGAAGATCATTTAACAAAGGAGGAAACCGAAACGGTAAAGGCAGATCTAAGAGCAGACACAGACGATCCAAATCAAAGCCTAGATACGATAAGAACAACAAAGGATGCTGGACATGCGGGAAGGAAGGACATTGGAAACGGGAATGTCCGGAGAAGAAAACGCATAGAGCTGCTAATGTAGCTGAAGAACCTAAGCAGCCATTTGTACTAACAGTTAGTACACACGACGCCAGTTCAGAATGGGTCATGGATTCTGGTTGTTCTTTCCATATCACACCCAACAAAGATGTTCTGTTTGACCTAGTAGAATTTGAAGGAGGCAAGGTTTTGATGGCAAACAACACTCACTGCGACGTCAAAGGGATTGGCAAGATAAGGATTGTGAGACCCGACGGAACCGTGGTTATTCTTACAGATGTAAGATATATGCCTAATATGAGCAGGAATCTAATATCCTACGGGATGCTAGAACGAGCAGGTTGCAAATACGAAGGAAAAGACTTCTTAATACGTTTCTTCAAAGATGGGAAAGAGATTTTATCCGGTAAGTACCATGAAGGATTGTATTACTTGCAAGGAACAGTTATGAAAGGGGAAGCAAATGTGTCAAGGGCAGAAACTGACAAGACAAAAATATGGCACTCGCGTCTGGGACACATGAGCTTAAAGAATCTGAATGTGCTCGTGAAAGATGGATACTTGTCCAATAAAGAAGTGGATAAACTAGAGTTTTGTGAGACCTGTGTTCTGGGAAAGTCCCACAAACAAAGTTTTCCAATGGCTAAACACACTTCAAAAGGTGTTTTGGAGTACATGCATTCTGATATATGGGGCGCGCCATCAAGCCCTGAGAGTCTAGGAGGATGCAAGTACTTTATAAGTTTCATAGATGATTATTCTCGAAAGGTTTGGATTTACTTCCTAAAATCTAAAGATGAAGCTTTCAGCAAATTCAAAGAATGGAAGGATGCCGTGGAGAACAGCACAGGGAAGAAATTCAAGTGTCTTAGGATGGATAACGGGTTAGAGTTTTGCAATAAACAGTTTGACAAACTATGCAAAGACTCTGGTATAAAAAGACACAAGACTTGTCCATACACGCCACAACAGAACGGTGTGTCTAAAAGAATGAACAGGACAATCATGGAGAAGGTGAGATGCATGCTCGCAGAATCTGGGTTAGGCGAAGAATTCTGGGCTGAAGCTGCATCAACAGCGGTCTACATTGTTAACCGATCACCAAGTTCTGCCATAGACTACCGTTTACCAGAAGAAGTATGGCCAGGTGTAAAACTTGAGTTGAATCACTTAAGGAGTTTTGGATGCTCTGCTTATGTTCATACTACTCAGGGAAAGACAAGCCCTAGGGCAGTAAAGGGCATTTTCGTAGGTTACCCATTCGGGGTAAAAGGATATCGAGTGTGGCTGTCTGAAGAGAAAAAATGTGTCACTAGTAGGAACATAGTGTTTAACGAGGAAGAGATGTTTAAGCACACAGTGACCCATCGAGAAAAAGTAGAATCAGAAAAGGAGAAAACAAAAAGAGTGGCGTTTAAGGAAAACCTAATAGATGGCCCTACATTACTCACTAGTAAAACCGAAGAACCATTGGTTCAAGGTGGAGCTACTGAAACAGAAGAATCAGAAAGCTCAGAAGAAACCAGTTCTGTAGAAGAAGATAAAGACTCAGAAGCAGAACCAGAACTCGAGGGATATATGCTTGCACGAGACAGAGTTCGAAGGACAATCAAGCCACCTTCACGGTTTGAAGATACTGATTTTGCAGCTTATGCTTTAGCCGCATCTGAAGAGATAGAAATCGACGAGCCAAAGTCGTTTAAAGAAGCTATGATGAGCAAGAAAAACAAGTTTTGGAAGAATGCTGCTAGGGATGAAATGGATTCTCTTCAAAGAGCTGGCACATGGATACTGATTGAAAAACCCGAGAATGCAAAAGTTATAGGCAGCAAATGGATCTTCAAATTGAAACCTGGAATACCTGGAGTCGAAGATCCAAGGTATAAAGGAAGATTGGTTGCACAGGGATTTTCTCAAAAGGAAGGAATTGACTACAATGAAGTATTTTCACCTGTCGTGAAGCATGTGTCGATCAGATTGATATTGTCTCTCGTGGTCAACAGGGATTATGAGCTTGAGCAGATGGACGTTAAGAGAGCTTTTCTTCATGGAGATTTGGAAGAAAGAATTTTAATGAATCAACCAGAAGGATTCATAAAGAAAGGAGATGAAAACAAAGTTTGTTTACTAAAGAAGTCATTATATGGATTGAAACAATCTCCAAGGCAATGGAATCAGCAGATTTCTTAACTAAAGTCGTACCTGGGCCTAAGTTTGATCTCTGTTGTGATCTCTTAAACATCGCCTAGAAGGGCTAGGCGCCACAGGTAACGTCATTGTTGTAACCTCGCCACAGAAGAAATAATGAGTTGAGCACTCCGGTTATTTCTTAAACAACAATAAAGGGACTTTAGAGTTCCAAGGAAACGTTACCTGTGGGGAAGGAGAGGCGAGGGATAAGGGTTCTTAGCTCAAGGTGGAGAAGCTTCAAAGATGATCACCGTGAGAGAACGTCTTAAACAGCTGTGGGAGCTGAAGGGAGACGAGTATCTCAGCTACAAGGGAAGCAAAATAGTGTTCATTAGACATAGTCTTAAACAGCTACAGCATAAAGACAGTGGCTTTATCAAGAGCTGAAGGGAGACATGTGTATGGTGAAAGCTTCTAAAGGTTCATATAACTCAAAACCGAGACGTTGAAGAATCGCATCTCACTGTCATACTCAAAAGAGATACACTAACATTTAAAGCAAACTCAAGACAGAGAATCTTACCAGGAGTAGTGTAATAATTCGACAAGGTTGAAACAGTTCATCCATCATCTACAACATGCAAGATACCGATCTGTTAATCATCAAGAAAAAAAAAAAAGGAACTCGCGAGCTTTTTTTTAAAAAAGAAAAAGGATTACGGATCCCATACAATATAGGAGTAGCTGATGAGATTGAAAGAGAGAGACCTGAGGATTTGGAAGTTAAGTCGATCTCAAGAATCGAAGCCGTAAAAGGGGGTGAAGGAATAGGTAGCGGCGTACGAGCTACATCGGAGCTATGGCGAAAAGGATTCGCTGATAGACTTCATCACCGCTTCGAAGAGAACAAGGAGCATGACGATGGCGATTGATGGCGATTACGGATCTTCAGGCGGAGTGGTCTATGGAGTAAACTCGAGAAAGGAGAAGAAACGCTCCAGGTTCGTCGACGTTTCCAGAGACAAAGTAAAAAGCAGTTGGGCCATAAGGTGTGGACAGCAATATGGGTCTTAGGTGGAGAATTGTGAAGTAAAGGCCCAATTCCTGGCCCACACAAGTCCAACAACGTTTGAAGACCTGCAACAAAAGGAATAATCACGTTAGTTTCCTTCTCACGTTCGACAAGAGACAAAGCGTTGAATACAATCAGGAATAGGAAATCTAATGTCGGTGGCTGGAGTTATAAATAGGGAGGTAGTAAAGGCTTTAAGATCATCCGGAAATACAGATAATAACGAGCAAGAGAGAAAGATCAAGAGCAATATTAAACAGGCTTCGTTTACTTATTAACCTTGTGATCTCTAATAGTTGATTGTGAGACTCTTTTGCATTCTTGAATAAAAGATACGTTTTGATTCATTGTTATTCTAAAGCACAAGTTGGATAGAATTCCTAACACATGGTTTGGTGATGAACTGATGGTGAGGCTATAAGCCTCGAAAACGTGTACATTATTGTATTAAATTATTATTAGTTTTCATAGTGTACCTTATTCAAAGATTTCAAATATCTTACAAGTAGTGTCGCGGCACATATTATAAGAGGAAGACCAAACGTAACTAAGAGTTGGACAGATTATAGCAATGATGGATATATGTTTCAGATCCTGAGATGGAGTAACCTAGTAATGGTGATCTCTTTTGAACTGAAGATGTTTGAAAACTCGGTGATGGAACAGTCCCTATACTTGGGAGGGTTATCTTCTGAGAGGAGCTCTTTGATGGGTCCATATACTCGAGGATTCGCCTTCTTGAACGTGGTGAAGAAACATGGCACTGAAACACGCGCTTCAGAAGATTCATGCGCTATCACCCTATGCTCCGCGCTTATGAACTTGTCATTGGTTATGAACTGCACACAAACAAAATAAAAAGAGCTTCATATATATTAATATTTAATCCGTGAATAGAAGGAAGCTACAAGCCACAAAAGTTTCTTCTTTAACCTGTAGAAGATCTCCAATGTTAATGACAAGATCTCCAGGGGCAGGAGGAACATCCATCCAGGCTTGGTCATGGAAAACTTGAAGCCTCCAATATTGTCCTGAAGTAGAACGGTGAGAAAAGCAAAATCACTGTGCTTGCTTAAGCCTAAAGTAAGGTCAGGCTGAGGGCAAGGTGGGTAGTACTGGCCAGTCATCATTTGAGACTTGGCGCAATCCATTTCCTTGAGGTGGTTAGGTGTTCAATCCTAAAGCCTCTGACAGAAGCTCAAAGATCAATTCACCTAAACTCATCACTTCCTTTGAGTACTCCAACATGACATCCCTGCCACATCAAAATGTTTCCATGCTTAGCATCATCTTAAATTAATCCTCATTCCCAGCTATTGCCCTAAGCAAACCATCTCAACTTTTTGAGGCATATCATATATACACTAAGACTTTTACATTATTTTTAGTAAATAATATAATTATTTGTAAATCCAAGAATTAAAAAAGTATACCCCTGATTAATCAAAATCTCACGTAACAATGGACAGAACATTTCAGACCGTGTTGAAAACCAAACACTAGTGAAAACTTACCCGAAGACGGCGGGCAAGTCCTGAGATCGGGGAGGATCCGGAGCCGTATAACAAATAACGGTGTCTCTCCAGGTGGCTGAGGCAGAGGTGAAGAGATCAACGTTGGTGTAGTAAAGAAAGTTTCGAGTGTGATCACGAGAGTAGAATTGCTTCCTAACTTGCAAGTCTTGCTCGTGAAACCCACGAATCCCTCCAAGCATCCTCTCCTGCAACTCGAGCGAGATCCCGTGGTTGGTTACTCTGAAGAAACCCCATTTCTCAGACGCTTCTCTGATCTGCTCCACAACGTTCCTCCGCGTCGTCAAGTCTTGATCCTTGTAGTGTACGCTTCCTCCTTTCAGATCAATGGTGGGGATGTTCACCTGCTGTGTCGCTCGTGGTGCTTTCAGGCTTGCTAAAATAGTAGGGGGTGCACGGAACTGTTGGAGCAAATCAAAGAGATGAGAGCCGTTGGAAGTTTGAAGTC
>NC_027752.1:952891-957047 GCF_000695525.1 Brassica oleracea var. oleracea
ATCTTTTATATTTTTCAACGTTTGCGGCTAATCTTTCATAACACTTAACTAATTTACGTGGACTGATGATTAATTAGCTAGCAAACACCAAAACAATTTCATAGATTATGAGGAGGGATAAAATAAATATATACGCAACCACCTGACATAAAAATAAATATACCGGTGCCACCGTCAAGTTGCAGCATTTCCCTAATCTCACGTAATTAGTTGAGTTAATTAATTACTACTAGTAGTAAATAAATAAATAAATGAATAAAATAATAAAGTTAAAGTTATCTATCTGGTCTGGTCAGTTAATTATTGCGAAATCTCTTGCAAGTAAAAGAAACAGTCAACGGAAGATGGTTAATAAGCTTTGAGGCTCCTCCGATCAGATTTGTCTTTTCTCTCTGCAAATCCCAAAGGTATGTCCTTGTTCTTTCGCTTCTTGAGAGTTGGATCTGTGTTGAATCTCTGTCTCAGATCGATCTGAGCTTTTCTTTTGGACTCCATTGCCCATTTTTGTTTCTCTGGCTTCTACACCATTTGTGTTGTGTTTTCTAGTTGGTTTTATTCTGACGATGATGATGGTATAAGTGTGTATTTGAATAGAGCTCCACGCCATGAACACCGTGGTTGCTCAGTTGCAGAGACAGTTTCAAGACTACCTCGTTTCTCTTTATCAACAGGTTGGATTTTAAACTGAGTGAGCTCCTCTTTGGTTGATTGTTTTAGTTTGATTAGACTTGGGGTTATAGAAATAGTTTCAGGGTTATATAAGCTTTTAAGGTAGGTACTACTCTATGCATTTTAAATTTGAAGGGTTTTTAAAAAGAATACTATCTTTTTTTTTTAAAGGGATTTCTGGATAATCAGTTCACTGAGTTGAGAAAGTTGCAAGATGAAGGCACTCCTGATTTTGTAGCTGAGGTTGTCTCTCTTTTCTTCGACGACTGTTCCAAGCTTATTAATAGCATGTCTAGATCACTGTAAGTCTTTCATCAGCTCTGTTATGTGTGTACTTGTTTTTTCTTTTTTGTCAAGAATGTTATGTGTGTACTGAGTCTGGAACTTCTTCTCTTATAATTAGGGAGAGGCCAGAAAATGTGGATTTCAAACAGGTTGATTCAGGGGTGCATCAACTCAAGGGTAGTAGCTCAAGGTATATCCATGATCATGTTTTTTTTTTTATCGAGGAAGCGGTGAACCTTTATTCATTATAATTATGTTAAGAAACCATAGTACATTGATTTAATGGCTCACTCTCTGGCTATGTACACAGTGTTGGTGCAAGGAGGGTAAAAAATGTGTGTATATCTTTCAAGGAATGTTGTGATGTTCAGAACCGTGAAGGGTGAGTGCTGTCCAAAACAAGTTGCCACTTAGAGCATGATTAACCCGGAGTTCTTAGGACGAGGTTTTTAGCAGAAGTTAAGAAACTGTTTCTTAACTTTTAACTAAAAAAGCTAAGAACCGGTTCTTAAATAAGGACTTTAAGAACCGGTTTTTAGCCTTTTTAGTTAAAAGTTAAGAAACCGTTTCTTAACTTCCGCTAAGAACCCTACTCTAAGAACCCCGGGTTAATCATGGTCTTAGTTTCCAGTGTGTAGTTTTGTTTGTTGATGCGAAATGTTATTGGATTTGTTTGATTTCTGAAATTAATTATTCTAAATTATGATAATGTTATATGGTGCAGGTGTTTAAGGTGTCTGCAGCAGGTGGATTATGAATATAAGATGCTAAAGACCAAACTTCAGGATCTCTTCAATGTGAGTTCTACACTTTGCATAAAACCTACTTGAGTTCTGCTCTCGAACCCTTTTCTTAATGCAATCTTTTTAATGTAATGTCGTTGCAGCTAGAGCAACAGATCGTCCAAGCCGGAGGTGCGATTCCTCAGGTGAATATAAATTAGACTGATGGTCTTGTTGATTTTGCTGAATGCTCAAAATACATGATGAAACGGATATTCCTAGGTAGTATTTATTGTTGTTGTTGCTGTTGTAATGTTCTATATTTGATTGGTGTGGTTCATCAAAGCATTTTCCTAGTTACACTATTCTTCGCCCTGACATCCGCCCTTGTCTAGACGCTTGATTGAGTTGTAACAGTACAAGTTAAGTATAAGTTTATAACTAGACATGTCCATATGTTCTAGTAATCAACAATGATTTTGTCTAAGTAATGAATACTGCACCGGTTCTTTTATGCACACTATAAGTTATTGATATAGGGCTTATAGGACATGATTGTGACAAAATATTTGAGAATAGATTGGTCATGTTTTGTTAGGTATGTATTAAATATATTCTCCTAACCTCGAACTAGTAATTAATTAATGACATAAAAGCTAAATGCAAACAATTACAGAATGTTTATAGAAGAAATCAAAATGTGAAGCCATGTTTTTAATGGTAATCACTTGATTAAGATTTTTTGTTGAAAATATATGCATGTGAAGTGAAAGAGACTTGTCAACATAAATTGAAGGTATGGAGGCGTGTAACATTATAGATGTTCTTTTAATCTTGCCATCATTTTATCTTATCAGCTCTCTCATCCATCTTCATCATTTTTAGATTTATTATTTTTCCCAACAAAGGTTTCTCATTCATCTTTTAAGTTTCTTTATTAGGACCTAAAGAAAACCAAACCGGTTCCAAAGTCAAATCAAATCTTATTTTGGTTACACTTTATATACTTATATACCGTGTTTGGTGAGTGGATTCTACCAGAAACCAAACAAACACAGAGCCCCAAAGGGAGTGTGTTAATTGACTCGTGGTGGGCTAGGCGCAAACTTTTTGTTTTTGTTCATTGTGATTGGAACTTATTGCTTTGTCTTTCTTGCAAATCCAGATATTTTCTCAGAATTGTAAACTTGGTCTACTACCCTAGCTTCTTAGAATGAGTATAATAAAACAAAGAAATGTTAATTATATGCACGGTTGGTATACTTGAATGATTAGCCTAGAGAAGTCATTATTTTAACGTATTATACAGTTTACGATTATAATGTAGTTTCGTTCAGAATGTGTAGTTTTTACATCCATGAATACGTATATGCACCATCAAACCTAGAGATAAATTAGCAAATACCTAAAAAGAAAAAGCAAAGGAAAGAATGTACAGGTATCGATCTATGTTGATGCTTGCGTATGTAGTGAAACAAATGTTAAAATTTGGGGCAAGTGTTATAAATGTTGACCATCTCATGCATGTGTGTGTGTTCTTAAGACTTGTGGTCCAAGCTCCTTTTTGTTTTGCCTCGATTCATACATTTTCTCATTTTAAGCATACAAACAACAAGTTTTGAGATAACCAATGGACTAAGTAATAGAGAAATATAACATACATGTCACCGTTTTTTACTTTTTACCAAATTTACTTAAAAGTATAAAAATTAAAATCAATCTCTGATGAGTTGTCCAACATTTTACCAACTATTTTTCTTAACCTACACGGAATAGAAGGACCATTTGCCAGCGACCTTTGTCAAACTAATTATGCAGTTGGTACTCTACCTTTTCTTACTATCAATTTTTCTTTTTTTTTTGTATTTCAACATATCCAAAATTTTCATAGCTTTTGTCTTTCTCATATTTATTATTTCCATCCCTACATATTAGATAGACTGATCTATTTGTTTTACTTCAGATAACAAAAGATTAAATATTTCTAATCATACTTTCCTGTAGTTAAATTTGGATGCAGTAAACAAAAAAATCAAAATAGTTGATATTTAATTTAGTCGATCGAACTAATAAATAAGTCAACTTGGTACGTTAAGAAGTCGGTAACTATCTATGATGAAATACACTTTTGGTTGAGTTATTCTTGGGTTCACCCTAGGGGAGGGGTTTCACCAACCAATAGAAAATTATCATTTTAAATCTAATATCTTTTAATTAAGGAAACCAAATAACTTGCAAATTATATTATTTTTTCAAAATAAAATTTAAAAATAAATAAAAATAATATATAAAAACGAATTCAAAAAAAAAAAATGTTGTAAACAAAACACTAAACCCTAAACTCTAATACTAAACCCTAAACTCAAATCCTAAACCCTAAATCCTTGGGTAAACCCTAAATCCTTGGGTAAACCCCTAAACCCTTGGAAAAACACTAAACATTTGGATAAATTCTAAATTATAAATCTTAAACACTAAAC
>NC_027752.1:957092-974074 GCF_000695525.1 Brassica oleracea var. oleracea
ATAAACCCTAAACCTTTGGGTAAACCCTAAATCCTTAGGTAAACCCTAAACCCTTGGAAAAACACTAAACATGTTGTCAACAAAACACTAAACCCTAAACTCTAATCCTAAACCCTAAACCCTTGGAAAAACACTAAACATTTGGATAAATTATAAATTATAAATATTAGACACTAAACTCTAAATCTTAAAAATAAATATTTTTTTTTTAAATAATATTTTTTTAGAACTATTGTTATTTTTATTTATTTAATTTTTTATTTTTTATTTTAAAAGCATAATATAATTTGGCAAGTTATTTTGTTTCCTTAATTAAAAGATACTAGATCTAAAATGACAACTTTCTATTAGTTGGTGAACCTAGGGGGTGAACCCAAGAAAAAGTCCTTTTGGTTGCAAAATTTGTTGGAAGTGGATAGTACAGTGTTCAGGCTTAGTTAGAACTTAGAACAGAACACTTATTATAAAATTTAAGGACTGTTCTTTGCTTTTTTGACTAAGCTTTCCATCTGTTACATTGACCAATAACCAACTATATTTCTTAGCATAATAATACAATACTACTGTTTTACTATATAATATAAAGAAATATATATGACTTTATAAAAATTCATATTGTAAAAAAAAGCATGTCCTTGGATGTTATATGTATTTTTTCAGTCAATGTTTTTTTTTTTTAAATTAAATAAATGGGCCAAGCCCAGTAATCGGCTGAAACCCGAATACAACAAAAAACGGTTTAAAGCACAAGAGACTACAGACTAAATAAAAAACTAAATGGGCCCTCGGCCCAGACCCAGAAACTGGACGACCTGATCGGATAGCAAGTCAAGGAGGCTAGACACGTGGAGAGATCTGCTCCGTTCACGCGACACGCGTCGCAACCGTCTCAACTTAACCGCCTCTGCCTCTACACCGCCAGAGCATCACCATCTAAACTTGCGTTCGTCGGAGCTTGGAAACAGACAAGCCTCCAACGAACCCATAACCGTTCTTCACCGCACTGTCTTCACGCCGGCGAGTTCCATCGATCACCGAGATCTCCACCGACTTTGAATCACTTCAAACCCTAAGCAAGAACCACTGCTTTTGTCCTTGGATGTTATATAAATCCAGAAAAAAACAAAAGTAATGATCGAACAATAAATCTGACGTGTCACGGAATTCTCACTTGTCCAAGCTGTGACTCGAGACTGTAAAACGCACACACAAGTCACGTGACGAGACCGAGCTTTGGACACCGAACCTATTGATGATCTGTTAATGTCCGAAGCTAAGACTCGGACAGCCGTTTTACATATTACCTGTTCCCCAGATGAAAACGCCTTTTTCATGTATTCACTGACACAACCCAAATGTTTAACCTTTCTCTTAATTTAGCATTATTTTTTTTTGTTTTCTTGTCAGATTTTTATTAGTTTCAATATCGTCTTCCATCACAAGCCAACAAAGAAAGAAAAAAAGCAGAGAGAAAACGAGTAAAGAGGAAGAAGAAGACGGAGAATATTCATTTCACCTCTTGTTTTTGGCTTCCTTCTCAAGCCATAATCTTTCTCTTCTTTTGATAATCTCCCCCCCTATTAAAGCTCCCACGAGAACACCTCCCACAACTTCTTCACTTGCCTTCTCACGAGAAAGCAGAAAATAAAACCCACTTTACAGATTGTCTCTCTACTTCTATTGTATATATAATATTAACAGTCTCTGTTTCTTGAAGCTCTCACTTACAAGAACAAGAACGATGAGATTCTCTCAGTTGATTTGGTGTTTGATGCTTCTCCTTCAGCTCAGCTTCTTCGCGGATGCGATGCTCGACCCTGTTGACTTCTTGTCTCTTCAAGCCATTCGTAAATCTCTCCACGACTTGCCCGGCTCCAATTTCTTCCACTCGTGGGACTTCACCTCTGACCCCTGCGGCTTCGCTGGCGTCTACTGCGACGGCGACAAAGTGATCTCTCTCAACCTCGGCGATCCCAGAGCCGGTTCACCCGGTTTATCCGGTAGAATCAACCCAGCTATCGGCAAACTCTCTGCTCTCACGGAGCTCTCCATCGTCCCCGGTCGTATCATGGGAGCTCTACCAGCTACAATCTCTCAGCTAAAAGACCTCCGTTTCCTCGCAATCAGCCGGAATTACATCTCCGGCGAGATTCCAGCGAGTCTCGGCGAGGTTCGCCGTCTCAGAACGCTCGATTTGAGCTACAATCAGCTCACGGGAACTATCTCTCCGTCGATCGGATCCTTACCGGAGCTCTCCAATTTGATTCTCTGCCACAATCACTTAACCGGATCACTCCCTCCGTTTCTCTCGCAATCGCTAACCCGAATCGATCTCAAACGCAACAGCCTCACCGGTTCGATCTCTCCCGCGTCTCTCCCTTCTTCTCTGAAGTATCTATCACTCGCTTGGAATCAACTAACCGGACCGGTTGACAGAGTTTTAATCCGGTTAAACCAGCTTAACTACCTCGATCTCAGTTTAAACCGGTTAACCGGTACAATCCCCGGTCGAGTCTTCGCCTTCCCGATCACGAACCTCCAACTACAACGCAACTTCTTCTACGGTTCGATTCAGCCGGCGAATCAAGTGACGATCCCAACCGTCGATCTCAGCTACAACCGATTCTCCGGCGGGATATCTCCGCTTCTCTCAAGCGTCGAGAATCTCTACTTAAACAGCAATCGGTTCACGGGAGAAGTACCGGCGAGCTTCGTCGATAGGCTGCTATCGGCGAGCATTCAGACGCTGTATCTGCAGCATAACTTCTTGACGGGGATACAGATTAGTCCGACGGCGGAGATCCCTGTGAGCAGCTCGCTGTGTCTGCAGTATAACTGCATGGTTCCTCCGTTGCAGACGCCGTGTCCGCTTAAGGCCGGCCCACAGAAGACTAGGCCCACTACGCAATGCAACGAATGGCGCGGATAATTTCGTCATTACGCTTTCTGATGATGATAATGTTATATTATATGGTTTTTCGCTTCAATTTTTTTTTTTGTTATAGATTTTGCTTTTTGGGGGGCACAGAGCCTCAATGTGTTGAAAAGAAAAAAGGAGAAAAAGAGAAACGATTCGTTTATTGGTTAAGGTGATAGTTTCAATGTGTAAAACTATCTTTCGAATAAAGATTATAGTTATGTGACGATGAAGTATATTGTCTCAACAATCTATCTATTTTTGCGTAGTTAAAATTGAAAAAAAAATGATGTATCAGTTTTAATTGAAAGAGTGTTTGTTCATGGATAATATTGTATACAGAAACAAATAATCTGAAAATCAATGGCTAACTACTAAGTTCGTTGATAAATTATTTAAAGAAAAATATGAAACTGAAACAAAAAAAAAAATGATCACGATAAACAATTGAATGTATTAATGATTAATAAATCTTACGATTTAAAGATGAACTTTTCAATGAAACATAAATTACAAATTGTAGTATTGCGATTTTAAGGAAAATGAAAAAGTAAGTGGAAGAGAACCCTTTGCAGCAAGCTACACAGCCTTTTTGAGTGGTTCATGACCCACGTGAGACTTGGCTTTTTTTTTATATATTGGCAAATGTTAATAACGGCCAGCAACTTTTGTACTCCAGTTTAACCTCATCCAACATCCATCCAAATTTTTAATGTCTAAACCGGTTTGCTGTTAACCGACCTTCCTGCCCGCGGATGGTGATGATCTTTCAGCTGATTACGGGTTTGCTACTCTGTTGTTGTGTGCCGTTTTCTCTTTTAACCTGAACTTTCAATTTCTTACCGTTTAATTGGTGACCGTTCATCGTGTTAATGGCGTTTTGAGCAGCTTCTTGTGAGTCATAACTAATGAATCCTGCAGCAACAGAAAATGAATGTATTTTATAATTTTAACCGCTAATACAAAGTACTGGGGGAAGAAGGTTGTCAATGATATTTTTCTTACCAAAACATTTGCTTACACCAGTGGCCTTGTCTACAAAAACCTTGGCGCTTACAACCTTACCGAATGGTTGAAATGCAACCGCAAGTTCTTCATCTCCAAATTCCCGAGGTATGTTATAGATAAATAGATTTGCACCTGGCGGTCCTGAACACCAAGAAATTGTTTTAGGTGTCAAACGCATAAGGAATAATTTGTTTTAAATTCATATATGTTTTTGGTTAGGGCTAAACTAACCTTCAGTTTGGAGGGAGGGAGGTGTCGATGTGCCATTATTTGAAATGCCATGTGGCACTGACACCGTGGCTAGAGGGATGCGAGGACTGATCATCCCTCTAGGAAACGCCATTGGATACTGAAGACCATGATAATTGTAATTTCCAATAGGCAGAGGGAAGTTCCTACGGGGGGCTAAACGTGGAGGAATAGTCTCGGTCAGAGCGGCTCCTTGCAATGCGTTATTGGTACCTTGGTTTGGTGAAATCACATTTTGAAATGCAGGTTGAGCCTGGAGAGGTGGTAGCATGTACCCATAAGTTCCAGGTCCCTGTTATAGAGTATAGATATTTTAAGGCTAGTAATCACATTATAAAAGCTTTGAGGAAAATAAAAACATTTTAAGTCACTTAATCTTTGTTTTGATAAGCAGTTTTCCCAGGTGATTTTGTGATACATCGTTCACTGATTAGATAAGAGAACCAGAACTTACATGATAGCCATATCCATTATAAGGAGGAACATAACTCATTGGTAAGGCTCCAAACAGAGAAGGGTTTTGCAGATCAGAGTTAGCCAGTCTGGAAGCATGAGATTGAGCTTTCTGAAGTCTTCGGGCTTGTCTTTCCCTTTCTGTGTCTGCCCATTTGACGACCAAAGGAACATTCGAGCCCTAAAGGAAACAAAATAAAAAGATGTTGTCACTCTCTATATAAGTCTTTATAAAGTAAAATGTCTGAAGTTGTTGTATAAGCAAACACCTCCATTATATGTTTTCCGTTAATGGCCACCATAGCATCGACCGCTTGTTCTTTTGACTCATACTTCAGAAAAACACAGCCTAAGAAAAATCAAAATGAACCCGAAAGTTGTCAAAACGTTGGTACATACAAATATAGCTTAATTGTATACAATAAAATGATGATATACCTTTGCTAGTTTGTAGAGACCCTCTTAGAATCTGCACATCCTTTATAGTTCCGTATTTGGAGAATAAGGATAAGACTTCAGCCTCAGAGACATTCTTTGGAAGCATACCAACGAAAAGTTTGTGCTCTGGATTGCAAGTAAATTTATTAAAATGCGGCAACTTTTCAGGAAAAAAGAATCATTTTATGCAGATGTTCATTTTGCAACCATCAATCAGAAGCAGGTTGCGTACCTAGTCTTTCAACCTCTCCATCTGCATACTTAACTTGCAACGGACTAGACGCCTGAAAATAATATTGACAGATAAATATAATAAGGTGGCCCTAGGGTGTAAATCACTCAAAATAATATTAGGAAGTAAATGTTAATTATAATCCGAGAGAGCTATAAGAGTGTATATGACAGATAAGGATCCTAATGTTTCACATACAGGTCAGGGATGGATCCAAAGATGAAACCTTATTTTTTAAATACAAAGTTTCGTTTGCTCTATTATCAAAGATGAGTCAAGTTCTCACCTAAGATGCGCTCAACATAATATTATTTTTAGTAGCGACCAATCAATAAGAAGTTTTAGAAAAGAGAAAAAAACTAAAGCAAAAGTTTATCAACCACGGATTTTCCATCTTGCACGGTTAGTGATCCGTAGATAGCACCTATAGTGAAACAATGTGCTTACTTGGGTCTGAAGAAACGATCTACAAATCATTTAAAAACCTATGTCATCAGATTCCAACAACCAGTGCTCTCAGCTTTTGGTCAACCAAAACCGAATCCGGTACCAAAAGGGTGGGGGGAAGTACAATGCAGATCGAGAGACAAAAAGAGATTAAAAAGAAGCAATCTCGAGATTCCAACCGGCTTGAAAAATGTGCAACTAAAAGATCAATTTATTTCAAGTACTGGAAACATCACACTGGAAAAATTAAGAGAAAATCAAGCAAACAGGAAAATGGAAATTAAGAATGGTGAAACTAAACTCACCCCAGGCAATGTCTTCTTGTTATGGCAAGCATTGACCACCTTGTCTGCTTCTTCTCTTGAAGGACATATCAGAAAACAACATCCTACCATTCCAGTAGAGATATAGATTTCAAGAAATCAAAGAGAAACTTATCTTTAAAAGAAAATTTCAAAAAATTAAACGAGGAAGAAATTGTTTAAAAAAAAAAAAAAAAAAAAACCTCGGGAAGCTCGCGTTATCTTATCCTTAATGATGTTGACTTCGTGGACGATGGAGAAATCCTGGAACAATGCGAGGAGCTGATCCTCCGTCATGTGCTTTGGAACTTGTCCGACGAACAGCTTCACCCTCTCTTCATTCTCCTCCGCCATGTGTTGTCTCTCTCTCTTGACTTCGTCGTCTTCTTCTCTCTACAGCTTTCTTCCTCAATATTTATTTACTCTCTTTTTTTATTGCGCGTGATTTCGTCTTTCTGGGTGGCAAAGTTGGGATTAGACTAAATATGGTCACGTTGGTGGGTAATTAGTAAATTATTAAAACCAGCTGTAGGATGCGAGGGAACGAGCACTTTGGATTGTTTTGTCTGAATTAAGAGCTCGTAATGCTGAATTTACCAAACTATCCTTCCTTTCACCCGCGTTTTAATAACCATTTTAGCATGGAGTGCGTGTGTAATAAGCTGGCAACGTAAAGAAGATGACAGACTGTGTCTACAACGGCAATAGAACTTGGTGTGATTACGTTCTTAGATTATATCGAGTTTCGCAAAAAGACTACTGACTTTATTCAAGCTTTTAAGTTTTGACCCCGCATGTTTTCCGTGTATGTGCATGTGTGCGAATTCGTCCTTGCCAATAGCGTTTTTAAGACGTAACTAGTCTTAAACCACTTCCAGTTGGATCTCAATTTGGTTGTATGGTTTTTTAAGGGATTTTGTCTGAACTTGTCATTAATAAGTAATTGAGTAATTGAGAAGGAACAAAAACTAACCATTGCCGCTCATTTTAGCATGATATCGTCTAAATTAATCTCCACTATGATTAGTATAAGTAGATGATAATGTTTTTAATTGTATCTCTTTATGAAGACGTCAATAAAATAATTAGAAATTTATCAAGACTTGCATAATGCATTTGCCTGACATATAAATAAATAATTTATATAGCCGTTAGATCAATGTATATCCAATCTTAGTAACGTGCTAGCTTTTACAGAATAATGTTAAATCAATCGACATACAAGTCTACTCGCAAGTCTTCTGTCCTTTTTGTTACTTTCTCTAAAACATTTATTCTGTAGCATACGAAAAAAAATGAGGTCGTATTCGCTTCTTTGCATAAACGGCCGGATGCTAGACTGCTAGTAGTTAATCTTAACTTCTCGACTGAATCTACACCATTGAAAAACAGAGTAAAAGTGACGTTTCTTTATATCCTCGAGAGTCAACTTATAAGTTGCTGTCATATGCTTATTTGTTGATACCATCTTATGTGATCATCACATTGCTCGTTTTCTGGTCGGACTTATCTTATATCTTGGACAAAACCCCATTTGTTTCTATGTATGTAACAGTATGTCATAGAGCATTGCCCGAGTCTAAACAATAATGGCCAAGAGACTTTTAAATAACAAGCTTACTGTAATTAATAATCAAGTACACACAAGGAAAAGAACTTTCAAAATAAAAGAACAAAAAAATGATTTCCAAACGAAAGAACGAATAAATAAGCAAAGTAAAAACTACATCAAAATGTAAAACAAACATGCATAGACTTAGCTATAACTATAATCCTATGAAGCCTTACCACTGACTACTCGAGTATACCCTACATGTCACATAGTACAAAGATATTTAGGGAAAGTTGCTCTGATCACACAGACCTCTCTGTTTCTTTTTTTTTAAAGAGTCATGAGCTCTCTGGAAGCGGTAGACTCTGTCTTTGGGACGACCCAGTTGCCCACTACTCTCCCAAACAACCCTTCAAGCTTCTTAAACTCAAACGGCTTCCACATCTGTTGCTTCCTCTGAGAAACGACGGAAGAAACACATCTCTTGAGCTCTGAGTTCTCTTCTTTGAGCATTTGTATCGCTAAACTCATCTGCCTTATAGCTTCTCTCTTCTCTTCATCTTTCTCCCTTACAATCCCACTGTAAACCTTATTCTCTTCCCTCAGCCTCTCTACCTCTTCCTTCATCATCCCATAATCTCCACCGTCCATTTCACCTTCATCGTCGTCAACCCATTTGTCTTCACCGTCATCGACTTCGGACTCAGCGTAGTACTCGTCATGAGTCTCACAAGCCTCGGACCAAGAAGACTCATCCCAAGTTGATGACTTCTCATGATTACTCTTCTCTGAGCCGTGTTTGTTGTGCACAGAGGAAGGTCTCAGCAAGTCGTACCTCTCGGCTAAGGAGCGATGCGAGCGGTAGAAGTCTTGGACCATAGCAACGAGCTCGGGCCTTTTCTTGTAATACATCTCAGCTCGCGCGGCGAAAGAGTCCGCATCCTCATCGATCACTCTCAGCATATCCTTTGTCTTCTCATCCAACTCTTCAAAAATTACAATTACAATTACAGTTAAAAGTTAATACCTTTGGAAACTATAGACATAAACAGAATCAAATTGAGGAAAGAGATGAAGAAGTTACCGGAGAGAGTAGTGTGAAGCCATGGAGAGAAATTTGTCGTGTTGTGGTTTCCAATCCACCACCATTTTGATGAATCCATCACCATCTTTCACTCTTCTTAAAGTCTTATCTCCACTCAGAACACAAAACACAGAATCTTCAGACAGCAACAGAAGAAAAGAGAAGCCAAGAGACACAGAGACACGGAAATTACCAACCTCAACACGGCGCCGTTTCTTCCTCCCTCTCTCTTCTTCTCTTCTTCTCCTTCGCCTTCACGATTTTGTTGTAGCACAGAGAGAGAGAGAGCAGTTTTAAAGGCATGTACTCTATTTATCACTAAACATCACTCTCTATCCAATAGCATGTTGCCATGTGTAGTCATTAAAGAAACAGACAGATTCTTGCATTTACATAGATACCCCTGGAGATCTAAGCGGCGGATGACATGGCATCAATAACACTGTTTGTATCACTCAATGACGTTTTCACCCCTCAATATTTATACGTATGAAACTACAAAGAGGGTAGCTTTGGAATTGTATTCAGTTGATAGGGACGAAATTTATTTTAATGGGCCCTACGAAGCCATGTGGGCCGTGACGAGCGTTACACGCAAAAGGTGTTTGTGCAACGGTCGATAAATTCTTTGCCGCAACTTTACATGTTACTGTAAAGAGTAGGACCAAAACAATAAACTAAAATAAATATGTATTGATGAATTTCATTATTTTGTTCTTTCTCCCAATAAGACAATTTTATCTTGACGACAAAAAAAAGAAGACGACAATTCTATCTTTTTATTTTCCTTTTTAACAAATAAGAAGTAACTAATCCTGGCTTTGAATAATTGTTAAATTCACGTCAAGTACAATAGGGCAAAAACAGTACTCACTAATGTGCCATAATTGTTTTAAGCTTGGATTGTTTGACCCTAGCTGTACACTCTTCAGCAAGCCTCAACTTCAAAATTTTAAGCAGTTTGTATCTTTTTTCCCTCTTTTAACGAGTTGAATTAGATTGGAGCTTGTAGTCAAACATGTCACTTGTGAAAATACAGCATTGGTAAACATGCGCATCACCTAAGTTTGTCTTGGTAGCCGTTTCAGACGCATGTTAACATGCACATTACCTTACAAAATCCTTCATCTCTTCAATAATCTAATCCACTAAACAAACAAGAAACAATAGAAACAACATCACTCAAGTCTCAATAGAAAACATGCTATATCCACTCCTTGGGGTTGATACAAGCATCCAACAGCTTCCACTCCTCGGTTCCCTCTTCCGGTTTCTGCACCCAACAAAACACCGTTACTAACATTTGTTATATCCGAACGAGTTAGTGTGTCTTTCACAAATGAGAAAGGAACTTACATGGTCATACTCCCATCTCGCTGAGAGCGGAAGAGAGACAAGAATACTCTCTATTCTCCCTCCCGTCTTCAAACCAAACGTCGTCCCACGATCATATACCTTTTCCAACCATTACAAGTAACATTACATAAGATGATCATTAGCCAAGGATTCACAGGAGATGAGACTGATTATATATATTACCAAGTTGAATTCGACATATCTTCCTCTTCGCAACTGTTGCCATGCCTTGTTCTGCTCTGTAAACTCCATGTCTTTCCTCTTCTCTACTATAGGTATATAGGCTGGTACCACTGAGTTCGCACATTCTGTAAAAAAACCCAAATCAACTAAAATTAGTCAACCAAGAAAACTAACATCATCATTTTGGAGAATTAGTCAATTTACCAGTGGAGAATTTCAGAAGCATTTCCTGATCATAGTCATTAAGATCGTCAAAAAATATCCCACCAAGTCCTCGTCTCTCATCACGGTGCTGCAAGCAAAGATCAAAGAGTTCTCAACATTTTCAAATTCCACACACAAAACAACAGGCTTATAAAAAAGACTCCTAGTCTCTGAGCTGTTTCCTAAGCACTACGTTGAGAACTGTTCTCGATGAATGCCTAAGATTATCAAAAAACGTATCCAAATTACATGACGCACCTTGATGTAAAAGTAGTCATCGCACCACTTCTTGAACCGTGGATAGAAGGAAGGGTCAAATTTATCACACGCTTGCTTTTGAATCTACAACAAGAAAGACAAGCTTATATAAAGTCAAAACTCCATCAACTCACAAAGCTCATATCTTTAGAGCAAGAAATACCGAATGAAAATGCTTGACATCGTCTTCGAAGATGTAAGCCGGCGTAAAATCAGTACCACCACCGAACCACCACTGCCTCGGAGCTCCAGGAACATCTACACTTCAACGAAAAAACACCAAATCAATCAAACTGTTAACAACTCTACAATCCCCACACAAAAGAATCAATCTTTTTCACCCTTGGGAGCATCAGTCTCGAAATAACGATAATTAAAATGCAGAGTCGGCGCAAAAGGGTTCTTAGGATGCAAAACCGAGCTAACTCCCGCAGCAAAGAACGGAACCGGACCAGGCTTCTGATCCGAAGCCGAGCCTTTCGCTGCTCTATAAGCTTCAGGAGGCATAACGCCGTAAACCACAGAGACATTCACCCCAGCTTTCTCGAACACATTCCCGTCCTGCAACACGCGGCTGATTCCGCCGCCTCCGCCGGGACGAGACCAGACGTCTTCTTTGAACTTCGGACCGTTTTCGACGGCTTCGATGGCCTCGCAGACGCTGTCCTGAGCGGCTCTAATCATGGCTTCGAAACGAGCCCTGACTGAAGAAGTGGAAGAGGAGGAAGAGTGGGAGGAGTCGTCGGAGTCTCTGAGGAAGGTGAAGGGCCGTTCCGTTTCGGGGACTTCTTTCTCGATTGAGACGGAGCATCGGAGGGAGTGATTGGGTTTGTTCTTGATTGGTTTGGGGAAAGGGAGAGTGGAGAGATTGGGGGAGTGACGGAGACGAAGATGGTGATGGTGAGAGGAGAAGGGAGCTAAGGGATGAGGAGAAGAGACGAGAGAGTGAGAAGCCATTGTTGGATTGATCCGAATCGGAGATTTTGATGTTGAAGAAGAAGATAGATAGAGAGAGAGAGATAAGAAAGTCGTCATCAGCCACTGATCAAACCGGATCCGGTTATCTAGCTGACCCGCAGTCAAATCTAAAATTTGGTAGACTTCGATTCGACCAAATCAAACCAGACTATCAAAAGTATTTCAAAACTACTATAAAATCTCTATAAATTAATATTCGATAAATTAATAATTTTTATAAATTAATAAATTTCATCGGTCTCAGTTTCAGTTTGGATATTTATTTTCGACTAAGTCTATGTTTCGTCCAATAAAACCATTGGAATTATTGGTTAAAATTTTGGTTACGCCGGACACCCAAAACATGAAATATGAAATTCGATCAAGTTCCGAAACAGATGAGATTTAAGAAGTGGACGAATGAACCATTAATGTACCGCAAGATTGAAGGAGGAGACATCTTGATTATAGCCTTCTACGTTGATTAAAACATGATTTTTATGAATAAGGTAAAATTTTAGATATTAAAATATTTGTGTTAATGATTCAAACTTGAAAGAATAAGTTTTTTATTTATATAGAGATATGAACGTCCATATATATATTTTCTAATATCTTTAAAAAAAAATTCTTACTAATTTGATATATTTCTTTTATTAATGAAATATTAGATATTTAATATTATAAGAAAACTGATTTAACCAACTTGATTTAGATTTTTTTTGTTCATTAAACAACATGTTGTACACATAAGACAATTAGATATTAATTATATATTAAATATATTTCCTTTTGGATAATATATTTTTGATATATAATATAAAACAATTAGTTTTTCTTAAATTATAGGGTTTAGATATAATTTTATGCTAAAGATATTATCTTTTTATATTATATTTATTTTGATTTATATAAAATCATTTTTATTATTTATAATTTAAGAAAATTCGTTTTGAGTTTTATAAAAGGAAATTCGTTTTTATTAAATAAATTTTTTATATAAAAATTATATATACATATTTATAAAGATATTGCCTTTTTGATAATAAGTTGATTTGGAAACAACTATTAATAAAAAGTTATGTAAAAGTAATTAATAATAATATTTTAATAATAAATTTAATTCATTAAGGTGAACATTATAATTAACCAATATAAAATATTATAGAGATATCTGATATAATGAAAATAATATCTCCTTTAACCGACATAAAAAAAAATGGAAACTGCATGTAATTATATACTGATTCCCCCACTCTCTGAAACTCATTCGTCAAACTCTCAGCAAAAGAAAATAGAGACAAAGAGCACAGATTGATTCCTTCCTTCGTTCTTCTTATTTGTCATAACTATGCGTACGTATCCTCCTGGTTCGCGATTTCTACCAACGGAGTTGGGGTTGGTGAAGCTTCATCTTAAGAACAAGGTGGAGAAGAACATAAGCGGTTTCATAAAAACGTTGAACGTCTACGGAGACGCGCCGTGGCTTCTCCATCACGACACGAACCCTCTGTATAGTAGAAACGAATGGTACTATTTTGTTCCGAGGAAGATAAGAGGTGTCAAGACCGTGAGCCGGATGGTACCGAGTAACGGAGAAAGCTTGGGAGGCACGTGGAAATCAATAGGTAAGAGAAAAGAAATAAAGAAGAAAGACAAGGAGTTGATGGGTTACAAGACGGTACTAGTGTTCAACAAGAACGTGGCTGGGGAGTTGGAAAAGAAGAAGACTGACTGGCACATGGATGAGTATTCCCTTCACAGGAATGGTGATGAGTTCCATGATTTGGTCTTGTGTCATGTCAGACTTCTTTATAGTGCCGAGAGATTCAAACCCCATGTCCCTATTGCTCATCAGGTTGATGTGAAAAACGACAACAACAACAACAACGACGTAGTCTTACCAAACCAAGAGCAACAAGAAGCTGGCGACGTCAATCAACCTCAGCAACAACAACAAGAACAACAAGAAGAGCAAGAAGATTATATTCTTGTAGATCGTCATCTCCGGAGCAACCACAACCAAAGACAGTATCTATTGGAAGATATTGTTAATCAGAATGGCCGTGGCTACGTCAATCAACATCAGCAACAACAACAAGAGCAAAAAGATTCACCAGATCCTCTTCTCCTTCCTCCTCTTGAGAGCAACGACAACCAAGAACGTCATCCATTGGATGATATTGCTTTTGATGGCGCAGATGATAATCTTACAATTGACATTGACGACCTCTTGAAAATTCTAGACGAAGGAAAAGAGCAAGAAGATTCACCCACTCTTCCCCTTCCTCCTCTTCAGAGCAATGTCAACCAAGAACCGTGTCTCTCGTGGGATACTAATTATGTCCCATCACAGTTGGAGAACAACTACAACAACAATACCATCTTACAGAACCAAGAGCAACAAGAAGCTGGTTTTGCTAATCATTATGACATGACGATGATGGTAGAGAAAGAACATGGCGACATCAAACAACAATATCAGCAACAACAAGATCAAGAGCAACAGCATATAGATCTACAGAGTCTTCTCTATGATCCTGAGTGGCATGATTTATGTTTTATGCCTCCTCTTCAGAGCGACGACAACCATGGACAGCGTCCTCTTGTACCATCTCAGGTGGAGAGCTACTACAACAACAACACCGTCTTACCGAACCAAGAGCAACGAGAAGCTGGTTTTGCTAATCAGAATGACATGACGATGATAGTAGCAAAAGAACACGACTCGATTACGCATAATCCGGATGGAAGCTTGACTCAACAGCAACTACAAAAGCTGGAGATATTTATTGATAATTTGAACTTGTCTTTTTAGTATTTGAATCCAACTTATACTTCTTTGGTTTGAATATTAAGATTGTTTGGTTGTAAAGTCTAACTGGAGACTTGAGCTCGTTATAATGCTTGTATATATATATATATATATATATATATCAATTTGTTTATTGAAGATGACTTGTTTCTTACGTCTAATTAAAAACGATGGATTAATCAAAGTAGGGAGCAGTGTATTGACTTGATTAAGAGGCCGAGCACGGAAGAAGAGAACAAACTCAAACCCTCACGTTTCCTAAAAGACATTGTCCCTAAACCTCAAACAATAATCACTCCAATATTTAAGTATATCAATATTTCTTAAGACACCAAAACAGGTTAGAAAAGTTACAAGGCAGACAAAACAACAAAACAAACCAATGTATTTCATCTTAAGATGAACAATGTAGAGTTCTTGTTTAACTCCAGTCTCATAATTAGAGAGAGACGAAGCTGATGAGAGCACTAGCAATTTATGAGTTTTTTCAGACTACATGCACTATATAAAAGTGCAAGTCTATAGTTTAAACTCAAAACCAAGTTCTTCATATCTTATAAATCAATAAAACCAAAAAGGATGAGTATTAATGGAAAGTCTCAGTAAAATCCGTAGAATTCAAAGAAATTGCAGCTTATGCCAAGGGGTTCTCCCTGTAAACAGGGTCTCAGCTCCACTGCACCTCATAGAATCGGATTAGATCCTCATCGACATTTCCAATTTTGAAAACAAGAAAAAAATACAGTATTTTAAAAAGACAAAGACCAAAGAGATACAGAGATACAAAAACAGGCTCAGACAATGAAAACAGCTTTTTCAATCAAGAATAATCTGAAGCAGAACTGGCGTATCAAGCTGTTATAAATTAGTCATCACTGCCAAAAAAACAGTACATTGAAATTTAAAAATGAACAAGAAAGTTTGGCTCATATTAAGAAATTCAACCATGTTTTTGACACAGGAAAGACTAGAGAATCAAGGCAAACGTGCAACACAAACGGCAGCACACAATCTAGCAGGAGCTTTGGGGCTTATTTCCTCAAGTTTTTGTATTCAGATTAGCTCGGGAGGCTCCTGCAAACCATATGAAAAGAAAACTATAGACCATGGAAGAACACAATGGATAAATGATAGAGATGTAGGAGGAGATGTTTGAAAATGGATGTTCACGCCTCTCTTATATAGTTCACTGTCGCTAGTCAAAACCCTAGTCACTATGCTAAAAGTCTAAATTGCCCCAGTTAGTTGATTAACCAGTCGGCCAGGCCGGTCTGGCTCATGTTCACTTGCTATTAGTCAAAGCCTTTTTGCCATTTAGGCTTTATTTCTAAGGAGGATATCTCAGTGAAAGTCGGGCCACCCTTGACTTGAAAATGACATATCTTCTAAACCATTTATCCTTTTCGCTGCGTGCTCTTGTTGAGTGTAGAATCCAGCAAAACCTGTTTCATGAATAAATTCCTCCTGTTTGTAAGATATAGGGCTTTGATTACACATATAGTGAAAAACTCTATAAATTAACGGTATTGGAACTACTCCAAAACTATAATTTTTTTTATTAATTTATAGAGATATTAATTTATCGATATACTATTTGAACCAAAAACTTAATTTGGGACTATAAGATTATATTATTTTATAGAGATTTTTTAGTGTATATTAATTTATAGAGTATTAATTTAAAGAGGTTATACTGTATGTCTTGATTGGCGTTTTTCTCTCTTCTCAGCTTCATGTTCTCCATTTGTTTTCTCCTGGCTTCTTTCTCCTTTTCTAATGATGACTTGATGTCCTCATCATAATATGATGTAGGCACATAATCACTCAATGAACATGTCCTCAAATGGAGATCAAAAAGATCAAGAAAGGTTGTGCGGAAGATGGACTGAAAGTAGAGATGGTGGTGAAAATGATTGAGTCTCTCAATCTGGTGGGCTGATTGACTCTCTCAATCTGTGGACCTTGAAGATGCTTGAATCACACAAACAAACCCCAAGACAGGATCAATAGAAAACAATGGATCACTCAAAAGTATTCTAAAGACAAAATTTTAATCAAAGAAGTGAAGAGCTTTTAGAATCGTAACAAATCACCTAGCCGCGAGTTTCTCCCTTCCGTTTTGTTGTTCCGGTGACCGGCGGTGCCTTAACTAGCCGTCGGTCGCCACCCCTCTGGCCCTCTTAGCGTTCCCAGCCTCCTCTCTTGCGGTCTCATCGGCTTCTCCATCCCCTCTTTGCTTCAACATCTCTAGTTTACCCTAAGATTGCGGCCGGATCCAGGGTTCAAATCAGGCGAAGAGTGTGTGCTCGCAGCCTCCGGAGTGTTGGCGTGGTGGTGTATGGTCGATTTTCCGCATGAAGCTTCGTTTCAGCTGTAGATCTGAGATTTGATTTGCTGGATCTGGGTCAGATCTCAGCTTGGAGTGCTCGCCGGCTTGCAGAGCGTCGCTGCCTCTGTTCATCTGGTATGGTCTCTCCTGTCTTCTCCTCTCCTATCTCTTGAGGCGGATGCTTTTGTTAGAACTTCC
>NC_027752.1:974124-993461 GCF_000695525.1 Brassica oleracea var. oleracea
CTGGGACTTCTCTCTTTGGGTTCTGGTCTAGCCAAGCTTGCGACTTTCTCGTCGTATGTAGATTGGAGCTTGCTCCTCTGTTCTTCATATTTCCAGAAGGGAGATGATTCTCGTGTGTCATGCCTCTTCCTTGTATCTGAAGCTGAATCTTTTTGAGTGTTTACTACTTTGAGGGGACCGGAGTCGAGAGCTTAAACCTCCGCTTGTCTCAGGTAGTATCATCTCTGTGCCTCCAATGCTCGCTTCTCTTGCTCGGTTTAGGACTTCCGGGAAGTCGATTGTCATCTTCTGGAGTTCTTGCAGCGTCTGGAGTGGACTCCATTGGTTGTTGATGGCCGGACCGGGACTTAGTCAACCCCGCTTCGCCTGTCCTCCTTTCGGGGTCGCCTTCTGGACAAACCGCGGCTCCTCGGTTTGTTCTCCGGCTGTTCTTCTCCTATGATGTTCACTCTTCGTTACAGGGTCGGGTGCGAAGGCTACGTGAAACTCAACTGGAAATAGATGGCTTCACACAGCTCCTACTTAGCTAAGCTTTACTCATCTCCTTAGGGATATGGCTAAACCTTTATTGTCTTGCAATGTCTTTTTACTTTTTTTGGGGCTTTGTTTGGACCTCTGCTTTAGATAGCACCCTTGATACATTAGGATTTGTTTCAGAATCTGATTGTATCCTCTGTGTCATTACCATTGCCATGATAATGAAATTCACATACTTATCAAAAAAAAAAAATTTTAATCAAAGACTTTCTTTGAGAAAAAGACAGAATAAACTTTGTATATTTCTTAGAGATTGAAAGGTGAATATTACAGCACGCCTAAGGGAGCTTATATATGCTCATAAACACTAATCTAAGTCTAAGAAAATGGAAACAAATCAAACATAAAGAAAACTAGCTGTTGGAGGGTTTTGGGGTTCCAATGGCTTGATTCAAGGGCTGGAATGATGGCTTTGTATCTGGACAGTTTGACTGTAGGAAAGTTTATTAGGAACATATTGACTTTGCATGGCCTTAGTGCAGTTCGAAGCGTACGAGGATGCATGGCCTTACCTCACGAAACGCCATTAACGACGTATGTTGGCTTTATCAAGACATAACAGCAGAATTAATGTTTGTTAGTATTGTTTAAATAAAACCAGCAACAAAGTCGTTGTAGTATAGTGGTAAGTATTCCCGCCTGTCACGCGGGTGACCCGGGTTCGATCCCCGGCAACGGCGTATTTTTTTTTCTTTTTCGTTGTAAGAGCTTACTGGGCTTGTTCTTGAGCCTAAAGCAACGCCACTTCATTCATTGAACATCATCATTCTATAACCAAAATTAACAATCAACCAAAAAGTAATGTACAACATGACATTTCGCATGATCACTAGATAAACCTCAAACATTCATGAACATTGTTTACTCCTATACTCTTCAGAAGACAGCGTTTGAACAAGCTCCTGCAACCTCACAGCACCAGGTCCCGGTCTCAACACCGAGTCATTCCCTTGCACAGAGCACGGATCACTCCCATTATCCGACCTCCCTACGCACCACCCCCCTGGCGAGAACCTCTGTGTCCGTCCCAACAACTCTCTATCGATCTTGTCCAACACAGGGTCGTTCTTGTGGAACTTACGCGCAAACGGAGCTTTGCTCTTGACCATGTTATCAAAATCCTTCAACGAGAGAGAGACAGGGTGCTGCTTTGGTGGGTTGTCCCAAGCGATGTAGTGAAGGTCGTGTCCTATCGCAGTGTTGACAAACTCTTTGCTGTTGCAGATCACTGTGTGGAAGTAACCTTCGGGAGATGACACGAAGTTTGTGTAGTACATTAGTATAGTTCTCGGGAAGTTGTCCCATCCCCAGATGCAGTACTCCAGGAAAGACCGTGTCAGCATTATCCAAGCTGAGCCTGTTGAAAATGAAGACAAAGATCATCTTTAAGACATTCCTCAGGTCAATGAAACTGTGAGATCAAAGAAGCTAACCAGTGAATAGCTTGAAAGAAGTTGGAAGTGATCTTCGCTGAGTAGTCCAAGCAAGGTCAGACTTCTTTGATAGGTATAGGCCAGGGTCAACTATGATTGACTTAGCCCTCTGATTCCTGCAACAAAAGAGAAGTATTAAGTACACACATATACTCCCTCCATTCCGAAAAGATTCAAAAAAAAAAAATTGTTTCGAAAAGATACATTTGTTACGTACGTTATCAATGCATTATTTGATGGTAAATTGTAAACTTTAAGAAATATAATTGCGTTTATTAAAATTATACTTGGTTAAAAGTTATTGAAAATAGTTAATTACAAAACTAATGCGTTATGTTTTATTAATATGTGTGAAATTCTATAACTTGCCTCATTTTAAAACAGGAGTATAATAAACTAAAGAGTTGGTGTTTATGGTTATTACTTACAGTTTCCAACCAGTGAGCTGCATATTCTCAATGAAATTGACATTCCTTGACATGTTTGAGAAGACATACAACAAATCTACAAAATCATAAACAAAAAAGCCACAAAATTTTGTATAAGACACACAGGCTAAGATGATAAATGTAGGAGTAAGTAACATTCATTCAGTTCAGTTAACTAACCATCTTGTGTAACGAGAGGATAGTCCGAGGCACTAAGATTAAGAAACCAATCCCAATGCAAGCTCTCTCTCAGCAAAATCGCAACGGCTTGGAGAGTACAAGCAATCATCGTAGGACCTTTATAAGTCACAAGATTAGACTGAGACATCACCCTCACGTTCTCCATCCGGCTGAAAATAGGATCGCTCTTGACAGACAACGCCAGCTCCATCCTCTCTTTAGGCGGAGCCTCGAGGTCCAGGTGCAGAACGTACTGGTTTCTAGGATGGTACACGGCTTGCAAGGTCCTCATCACCCTGTGGCTATCTCCTTTCGTCCCCGAGATCAGATAAGCTAGCCTAGGAAGGTCTGCATTAACGTCGGGGTTTGATTTTACGAAACTTGATTCTACAAAGTAGTCGTCATTAGTAGGCTTTGAAACAGCGTCTGGCGGTAATGGAGATTCTTCTTCTTCTGAGTAAAAGCTGGAGATGGAGAGCATGAGGAGGGTGATGGAGATGATCAAGGTTGCTATGAAAGGGAACATCCATCTTCTGTCGCTGAAAGCTCTAAACCCTGAATGTGATGAGCTCACGTGTCTCTTCGCTCTGGTGAATGGGTCTTTGAATGAAGCCAGCTTCCTATACAATTTTCTCATTCCCTAAACCACTTATCCCTTTCAAAGCCCCAAGCTTTTGCTTGTACAAAGAAAGCTTGTCTATCTGATTACAGATTCAAAATCAATAACAGAACTCTAGAAACCAAAGGAAAGGACTTTTGGGGGCATGCAGCCAATGGAAAGAGAGAATCCTCTTTTTCTTAGTATAAAGCTGAGTCAGATCTAATCCAAAGTCGGTTTCAAAAAAGCAAGGCAGCAGACAGAAGAAGGGAGATACTTCAAGTTTAAGTCTTGAATTTTACCTTAAAGAAACAAGACACGTCCCCGATGAAAACGACAGCAGAAAGAGACAGACGGGATTAGAAGAATTCAAACTTCTGATTTAATTTCGGAAGTGGGCAAAGAGAAGAAGAGACTTTTAAAAAAAAAAAAAAAAAAAAAAAATCAATCCTTTACGGACAAACTTGGGGGAGAAATGAAGTTGTCTTAACGGAATCAAAGCTGTCTGAAAGAGAGATAATAATGAGAAATCGACGCGCCGAAAGAGAGACAGGGAGGTACGTACAGAGAGACATGGTTATTATTAATTTAATAAAAAAATCAAAACATTTTGCGATGCGTAAGCTTTTAATCAAAATCAGTAGAGAAATTAATGATGGTGGACCACTCACACACCCTACAAGCAAAAGTCGTACACGTGGCATTATCAGCGTGTTAGAGATAAGTAACGAAATTAACGGCGAGAGAAAAAACACAGTTCCTTTGGTTTGCTGCTTTCTTTCAAACTCTAAGAAAAAAGCTGGACTAGTGGTGACTTGCAGTCAGTTTGACCTGACTTTTGGTACAAGGTTTTGATTTAACTGTTAAGAGCAATCAGCGAACGTGTGGAAAAAAAAGAAAAAGATCATTCAATCATAGCTGAGTTTGTTTAAACAAAACTAAATTAAAAAACATGCTTTTTGATACATCAAAATGCTTCACACAAAAACAGCTTTTCATCCAGACTGTTGCCGCCCACGACCTCGTCCACGTCCAAACCTACCACGACCCCTACCTCTACCCCTGCCACGACCACCACGGTGGCCCCTTCCCCGTTCAGAAGACTGCCCGTTGCTAAACCCTTGAGACTGTTCTTGCACTGGGGACTCCTGGTTAGTTGGTGAGTGCTGCGGAACTTGGGATTGTGGCCGTATCTCAGACTGTGGCTGCATTTGGAACTGCGGGTTCATTGGAGAAGGTGGCCTGTTGCTGTTCATCATCTGGTACTGCGGGCGAGTTTGGAACTGTGGTTGCATCTGGAACTGTGGTGGCCGCTGCATTTGAAAACCTTGAGAAGCAAACATATTAGGTAACTGCGGATGCTGAATACCCCTTCCCATCCCACCGAACTGTTGTTGGTTGAAACAGTTTAATGCAGGCCATGGCGCTGCTGAGCCCTGTCCTGGAAAAAAGTTCAACCCACCAGGCATTGGCATTGGCATCGGCATCTGACCACCATTGAACTGTGGTGGGAACATCATCTGATTCTGATTTTGCATTCCCATCATAGGCATCTGCATTGGACCTACATTGGGCATTCCCATCTGATTAGCCATAGGAGGAAGCTGAAATTGATTCTGCTGATTACTCTGCGGTCTCCATGGAGCGCCGCCATTGTTTGGAGGAAAACCATCCATCTGAGGCCTTGGCTGATGATGATTCGAAACCGGACCACCCATCTGAGGATCACAACGGTTTGAGGATAGAGAGCTACTAGATCCATGGTGGTCTCTGTTCTTCTTCTTCTTGTTTCTTGCGTTACCGTTCTTTTGGTCATTCATCATCATCCCTCTCTTCTCCATCTTCTGCATTCTTCTGTACTCAGCTTCTTTCTCATCATCCGAGAACTCAAGCTCGTCTGGTATCTCCTCGTCGTTGTCTCCAGACGCATCGTAGCCTTTCTTCTGCAGCTCCTTGATGTTGAGAATGTGCTGAGCGAAGTCCGCGACGAAGGAGACGGGTGTGCCTTGGCTAACCCCCTCTGGCACCTCGCTCTCTGAGTTGAACCTCACGATATAGTAAGGGCACTTCACAGGTCCAAAGATCTCATCCACCAGTCCCAATGGAGTTCTTCTTTCAGTAATCCATAGGATAGAACCTTCGGTCAAAGGACTGTGCTGTTCCATTCCCTCCACTATCACTTGTGTGCTCATCACCTGGATATATAGAAATCACATTAACCAGCAGATTCCCTAAGAGATTAAACAGAGAAGTAAATAGAATACAGGTAGAGAGGCTATGTTTATGATACCGAAAGAACAACTCCAACAGGGAGCGTGACATGATGAGGTTCCAGAGAGACATCCACAGCTGGAACTGGAGGAAGATCCTGCCAAAGTTTTACAAAATTACTCAACACAAAGAAGCCTTCTATGAGTAAAGACTATAGAGTAATATCAAACAGCCACTAGTCTACAATGGTAGATATGGTTATGAAATGTGAAAAGCTGAAGCATTAGGTACCTTGAGCTCATTCTTAGAACGTATAGGGTCTTTTGTTTGCAAACCGAGGTCATCATCCTCATCATTGCTCCAAGCAATCATCTCATTCACTTCATCTTCGTCGTCATCATCACTATCTTCTTCAACCTCATCTGCACTCTCTATCTCGCCCTCTTCAAGCTCCCCTGCCACACCATCCTCTTTCACAATGACCATCTTCTCATCTTCACACTTCTCTTCTTCTTCTTCACTATCATCCTCATCATCACTCTCTTCTTCTTCTTCCTCACTGCTACTACTACTACCGCTACTGCTAGACGAAGAAGAGCTCGAGGCTTCGCTCTCAGACTCAGCAACACTAATACTTTTCCCCTTGGCCTCATCATCACCCATGTTCAAACTAACCTTCTCCAACCCTAAAGCCAAACTCACATCTGTTTTCTTCATGTTGGGACAATCAACAGACGCAGACACATCTTCCATTGGCTTAGACTTGTCAGAAACAGCAGTTTCCAACTCTTTCAAAGCTGGTTCAGCTGCCTCAATATCCTCCTCAGTCACACCACCACAAGGCTCAGGCTTTACCTCAAACATCGACTCAGACAGAACCGTGTTCTGATTCTCCTCTCCGACAGCAACAGCTCCTTGTCCGATCTCCTCCTCCTCCATGTCGTCCTCGAAAAAGTCAAAGTCGGTATCTTCAACGCCAAACTCCTCAATGCTCGGATTATTCCCAAGCCAGTTGCAGGAATCGAAATCGAGATAGGAGTCGATGGAAGGGAAGTCAACAGCGTCCTTGAAAGTTTTCACCTTGGAGTCTTGATCGATCGGTAGCTCTTCTCCTTCTTCAATAGGTTGTTTAGCTGGAAACCCAACCATGTCAAGCAGGGCAAGAAGAGAGGGCGAGAAGAGGAAAGTTAAAGAACATGACTTTCGAGAGTTTAAGCGGCGGCTAAGTTATAAAGGCAGCGACTTGTTGGGTAAAAAGGCCTGAGGGTTTAATCGCAGGCAGGTGCGTTTGGGTTTTAAGAGGAGCAGACTCTGTTTTGTGTGTGTGTGCGCTAGGGTTTGTGTCTCCCCTTTCTTCTCTTCCTCTCACATTTATCTTTTTTTTTTCTTTTTTGGTGTATATTTTATTTTAATTTATAATATATAGTTGCATAGTGCACTTCATATGACATGGCCTTTATCTCTACATTTGTTTGAACCAAAGTACCACATGAGCTATGTGCTTCAAGTAACCAAAGTAGTACCACTCAAGGTAGCTGGATTGATGCTCATTAGACAGTTATAAAGGTTCATATCCAACTAGGGATCTTGTTTTTTGACAATTAAACCCACACAGTTTTGGGCTTAAGGTACTTGATTTAGTCTTTACAAAGTAAGACAAAATGTGTGAGGCTAGACTTTGCAAAGAGAGGAGGTTTGTGTCAAATGTTGTGTGGAGAGAGTTCAAGATTTCATCTCAAGCCACCGTCAATTGAGTGTTGGCTTCATAGTGCACGCACCATCGAGTTTGTAGCTTCACGCTTCATCTGTGCAGCTTTGCCACTCCCTCGGAAGTATGCATATACTTGCTGAATCAGCCATATATTGAGAAGTGTTTCGATGCAGAAGAAGCCCGCCCCAATGAAATACAATATCTGTGAGGGAGAGAAAACTGATTGGTAAGAAACTGTAGCAAACCAAAGTTTTAGTACTTGCAAAATGAGAAGATGTAATACTCACCCCGACCATAGCATTAGTAGTTAGAAACTCAAATGCTGGTAAGAAACCTCTGTTTACAAAACCAACAACAAGACTTGAAATGAGATGGACTTCCTCAGAGTCTCTAAAGGTCTCATCATATATAGAAGAAAACTCTTACGTGAGGGACTTTCCTCGAAAGACGACTGGTGGAGCAACTGCAGCAAAGCCGCAGAACGCAATGTGAAACTGAAAAAGTTCAAAGACAGTGTTAAACATCGAAAGAACTCTCTGATGCAGAGGAAATCTACCAATGGGGATAGGGTTTATCTTACCAAGTAAAACAAGAAGAAAGTTCCAAACTTCAGGGCACTATCAGTTCTGCATAGGTAAGAACGTGTACACAATTGTATTATTGACTCATTTAATATATCTTACAGCATATACTTATATAACCTACCTGGTAGCTCGGTAAAGAGGACGATACCATAAGACGTAAGCCCCAGGGACACCAGAAATGAAGTAGATGATTGAGAGAAGCCATATAGTGGGACCTGATTGCATATCAGTATCAAATGAGTGAACATGATCAGTGGAAATAACAAAATCATTTGGGTAAATAACAGTAACCTCCTCCGTTGATCCAAGCTACAGTTACTGCCACAATATTCCACAAGAGGCATGCTATCAACCCTGCATAGTTCAATAGTTTTAGTCTGTTAACTTTTGTCTAGACTCTAAGGTGGCCTTTTTGCGTCACCTAACAATGTGGCGAATGCAACATATTGGATCTTCTGTAAGTGAATAGGAATCTCGTTAGTAATGTCATGATGAATTAGAGGGAAAAACTCTGGCCAATTCTTCTCCTCAATGACAACTCCAGCTGCCAAAAACAAGTTAGCATGAGATAATAGCCCTAAAGAAGTATCACTAGAAGATAATAGAATGTTGTGTACTTCGCGCTATTGCATCTTCTCTTCTTTTAAGCTCCTGCATCCATTATGACAAGACGAAGAAGAAGACTGATCAATACAGGTTCACATGGAAACTGTAGATGTCCAAAATTTTACCTGCTCTTTACGTTTCAGTTCGTTCTCCTTAGCCTGAAGTTCCATCTCTTTAGCTCGAAGATCCTTCAAACAGAAACCAGATTTTGAGCAAACATTGAAAGGCAAAATGTAGAAGGTATATCGAAGATATGGTGGTACCTGGCTGGAATCCAAAGGGATATCGACTGCTGCACCACGATCATGAGGTTCAGGTGGAAGCGGCTTGAGATAGGAGTTGCTTGCAGGAGGAACACTTTTATTATCCTAAAACATTAGAGCATGGATATCAAACGGGTAAGAATTACAGAAAGGCCAGCCACTGATTCTTGATTGAAGAAACAGAGTTCTTTACCGCAAAAGGATTGGTCTCTTCATCAGCAAATGGATTAGGATCTTGTCGTGCCATTTTCAAGAAGTTTATTCAAGAAAAGAGTTTTGGAGGTCGTTGGAGTTTGACAGAAATCAAGAATGCAGACTGCAGTGAGAATGGTTTCAACGAAGAGGGCACTTTGTAGTCACAGAGAGAAAACAAAACTAGTGGCCACTTGTACGCACCAGAGAACTTCAAGGCATTTTAAAGGGTGCTCTCTTCGTTTTTTTTTGTTCAGCACTTATTCAACACCTATTCAACAGGAAAAGTTTCACAACCTGGTCCGGTTTACTGGATTTAATCAATTGGTTCATCAATGTAGTTAGGAATTTAACACGTGTACCTTTAAGGACCAGTGAGTTAACCAACCATTTTAACTAACTTTGAAAGGTTTGAATCCGAACTTTGCGGTTAGTGGCTAGAAAGCCACATGTCACAACTTCACCTGTAACAGCTTTAACAGACCATTCTATTGTTAGCTTATCACTACATTACCTCAACTATACAATGAAGCTTAAACTACTTGTTTAAATCATTATTATATTTTTTCTGGTTAAACATGTTACAACCAAAGCAAGCACACACCAAAGACTTTAAAAGTCATGATCAAAGCTTTCAAGCAAAGTTCTAAACTTAACACGCCTCTTAACATTACCCATCCTCTCATACCCAATCCCAATCTTGCTATGCATCAGCTTCATAGCCAAATCCGACTTCCCAACTTTCCTCAAAGCATTGATCATAACAGTACGGATCCTCCCAGGCACTTCCCTCCCTCTCTCAGTGATCCCATCAGCCAACCTACAAGCCTCCTTGATCCTCCCAGCTTTACACAGCGTGTTAATCATGTCCTCACACGCCGCATCGAGAATCACACCCATGGGAGCTAACTCATCCAAAATCTTACACGCTCTCCCCACTTTCCCCGACAAACAAAGTCCTGTCGACAAAGCTCTGAAGCAAGCTGCGGTCGGCGTAATCCCCTTGTCTATCATCATCTCCCAAAGCTTCAACGCCTCTTCGTTCCTACGCTCTTTAAACATCCCCGAGATGAGTATGGTGTACGTATAAACCGTTTGGTCACAGCCTTCTTCCTCCTCCATCCTCTTGAACAACGTTAACGCTTCATCCACCTTCCCTGACTTAGTGAACGCGTCGATGAGTGCGTTGTAACAGTACGAGTCTCTACTGCATCCCATCTCTTCGAAAAGCCTCTCAGCTTCATCTACCCTCCCCGCTTTTCCCAAACCGTCTATAAGACTAGAGTAAAGCATCGAGTTAACAGCCAAACCTTTGAACCGACACGTCTTGTAATACCCCAACGCCTCTTCCACTCTCCCGTTCTTACACAAACCATTCACAACAACCGAATAAGTCACCACGTCGGGCTCAAACCCTTCTCTCATCATCCTCCCCAAAAGCCTTAGCCCGTCTTCAACGCTTCCGAACTTCACATAACCATCTATCAAAACAGTGTATACAGCAACATTCGGTTTAGTTCCTTTCCTGATCATGTTCTCGAAAACAGCACACCCTTCGTTCAACTTCCCTTCTTTACAAAGCCCACCGATCACTAAACTATACGCGTGAGGCGGGACTTGGATCCCCTTCTCGTCCATCTCTTGATACAAAGCCACGCAAGAGGTAAAGTCGCTATCAGCATAACACGCCTGGATCAAAGTCATGTAAGTGATCTTATCAGCATCAACACCTCTCGTCTCCATATCTCTAACCTTCTCCATAGCTTTCTGCGTCTGTCCTGCTTTACAATAACCTTTAATCATCGTGTTGTACGTCACTACGTCTGGTTTGATCCTCCCGCTCTCCATAGCCTCGAAAACACGCTCCGCGGAATCAATGAACGTAGAGCTGACTAAACCGTTCATTAAGAAGTTGTAAGTATACAAAGTAGGCTCAATGTTATTCTCCTTCATCTTGCGCCACACCCATAACAACTCCTCCACCATTCCAAGCTTCCCAAAGCTCTTAATCAGCTCATTCGCTGAACAAACACTCAAAGCAAACTCTTTTGGTCTCAACTCACCACAGAGAATCCTAATCCTATCCACATCTTTTGCAATAGCCAAAACATCAACTAATGAGACGTAACACTCTAGCTTATGAGCATACTTCTTCTGCTTACCAGCCCAATTAAAGAACCGCCAAGCGATAACGTGCTGTCTTTTCTCGCGAACCTCGTCCGATTCCAACACGAAAGTGACGAAATTTGGGGAGAGTCTGATGAGGAACTTACGGCAGAAGGCGTCGAGATTCGATTCCATTGACTCCGAACCGTCTAAAAGGTTGAGAATTTGGCTCACCCATGGAGACGGGTTGAGGCTACGAGACGAGTTCACTAGATCGGAGACGTCGTTGAAGGGCTCAATCCATTCCGGAGGAGGAAGTGAGCTGCCGCCACTGAACAGCCACCTGACACTTTTTGAACCTTCCGACGACAAAAAGTCTCCGCCTTTGTGCAGATAGAAGCATTTTGAAGAGCTAAGCGGACGATTCAGAGGAGTGACGGAAAAGGGTTTCCGGGAAAGTCTTCGCATCGGTGATTTTTCTTCAGGTGGTTTACCAGTGCGGCTGCGACGTTAGTCATATAGCACTCGAATTGTTGTTTTTGGTTTTATAGTTTTATGGAGAGATGTTCGACAACGGTCCCATGGTCTAGCGGTTAGGACATTAGACTCTGAATCTAGTAACCCGAGTTCAATTCTCGGTGGGACCTTTTTTTTACGCTTTTTTAAACAGTTTGAACAATCAAGCATAGATTTCGAGGAGCAAACCAAAGACTTAAAGACATTTACACTTTATGGATTGATTAGGCATAAGATTCAACCAGCAAAATCAATTCGTGAAGAACAATGAAAACTCATGTATCTCAAGTCTTAGTTTCTTCTCCAGAGAATCTCGGAAGCTGAACAAGTGAGTTCACTCGAGTAACACCTTCTAGTCCCGACCAGTTCTGCTCACCTTCACTCTTTTTCTCCTTCTCTGCATTCACATTACCGTATTCTGTTGATGCCCTTACTGTGACGTTTCTCTGAAGACACGGTTCTGCATTCACCTGGCTTTCCTCTGATTCCTCTACCGCGTTCGTTGCTGACGAGTAGTAACCTTGATCTTCGTAGTCTGATGAATCCGAGTCCATCTTCCCGTCTAGAAACAAACACACAACCGCACAGTCGTCCATTTTCGAAGTCGGGTACTTCAGTTTCCACTCTCGTGCAGCTGCATCCACCACTAGCCTAGCTGCTGACGCTCGCCTTGGAGCTGACGCCACCACTTCAACCACTTCTTCGTTGCTTAGCACATCCCATACCTAATCAAAAACAAAAGCTTATAAGCATCAGTAAAAAGCAATTAAAGAACTGAAAGATAAAGAAGTTTCAGTGGTTTACTCCATCAGAGGCCAAGACAATGAACTGGTCTCTATCTGTGAGAACACGGTGAGAGAACTCGGGAACCGAAATCACACCGTAGTCTTTCAGACAGAAGTCACCAAACGCCCTAGCCATGGCTAGTCCAGGAGCGTTATCGTATGGTAGCCAGACTCGTGGCACCTCTGGCTCGTCTTCCAGCGCAAACACTCGTCCTCTACATTGTTTGATCCTCTCTGCTTCCCCTACCAGAACCAAACCAGTAACATAACTTCAAAAGAATCAGACAAAAGATAAAAGTAGAGAGAGAGAGAGAGAGAGAGAGAGTATTATACTTGGTAAGTCAGGCTTCAAGTCGACTGTTAGCTGAGTTGCAACCAATGAGTCATTGCTGTCTTTGGATCCAAGTATCGCCCGAGAGTCTCCAATGTTTCCCATGAATAGGTTTGACCCCTAAAACAATAAAAAACACATCAAAACCAATCCTTAGAAACAAAAAGATCTTTTGTTGTCATCAAGTTCACCTGTTTGATGACTGTAACAGCAGTGCTGCCGCTGCAGAAGCACTCCACATTAGGATGGGAACGCAGCTCCTTATCCATAGCACTGAAAGCTTTCAAGAAAGCTTCTTCCCATAAGAGCTTCAACTTATCCTCCTCGCTAGCTCCTTCTTCTTCCTCCTTGTCAGCTTCTTGGCTTTCTGATTTGCTTTGCTTCGACTGAAGGAAAGAGAGTAACCTCACAGGCAACGATTCTCTCACTTTACGAGACACTAGATGGCCATGAGGACCGTGTCCATCGAAAACGCCGCAGAACGTCACATCTTTAGACATAAAATCCTACAGAAACACACACCAAGTAAGGCCTCTTGGCTCTAGTAAACATCATTGAGGAATAAGAAGAGACTCACTTCCCACACGATCATTGAGTCCTGATTAACTCCCTTGCGTCCCTGCTGAGTGAAAATGCAAGAGCTCTTGCTCTTCCCGTTGCTGGTGATCCGGTTGGGAATAGAGACCAGGTTGTTAAGCGAAACGATTCGGCCTGAAGAGGTTCTCCTCCCCATTTTACTCCCACAACATCCCAACCCGAGACAGGGACTGAACATAGGCTCTTCATTGCTCTTGGACACACAACCTCCCATTTGGTCAATGCAAAAGCGCACGGAATGAATGAATCTGATCGCAGAGTGATATAAGACAGAAAGACTCCCCCCAATGTAAATGCTTCACCAACACACTTGGTCAAAACCAAAGAGCTTTCACACAAGTTTCTTAATTTTGAATTGAAAAAATCTCTTGGGATCTTGGTTAATGATGATGTATGGACTCGTCAGCTGAAAACATTGTAGAAAAAAAAAATGATTTAGTGAAATGTTTAATGCAAAGTTCCAAAAGAACAGCAGACTCCAACATGTGATCTTTGCAATAGAAAATATATTGTATTATTACTAAACAGCCTGTACTGGTTTGTCATTGAACCAGCCTTAATTAAGACTCTTATAATAAGTTAATCAAAATAAGAATCAAAAGACATGCAAACCAAGAACAGAGAGTTTCCATCATTAGTGTTACAGGGCACATATGATTGTTAATGGGGCAAAATTGCAATAATGAATGAAATCATGAAATGTACATTACTCAGTGAGAATAATGCAAATCCCCAAAGCTTTATCTGAAAAAGTTAGTGAGAGCTAAAAGAGATCATCGCTGAATAACAGACATGTATGTTAATGTAATGATGCAAACCATAAAATTGTGAAAACCTCCTAAGATTTTTTGTAAATGTTTATAAACAGGGGAATCGTGAAGTGAATATTCTATTGAACAGATGAATGAAAGCAAAAAAAAAAAAAAGGTGGTATCTTTTAAGTTGAAAAGCAATTAACTTTTTCACAAATCCGATTCAGATAAAATGGATCTGAGAAAGTTTCTCATAATTTCATCGATAACTCCAAACAAAATGCAGACTGAGAAAAAGGAGAGAAACAACAAACCAATCAGAGCAGAGAACGATCCAAGCAAAGATGAGATCACAGACAGAGACTATACGAGAGTGGTAAAGATTCAGAAAGAGAAACAAACGAAAGAATTTTGAAGAAATCAGAGCAAAAAAGGACGAACCTTTGGGGATGGGATAGAGGTTCGTCTGGAAAATAATGATTATGCAGAGACAGTGACTAGTTTGAAGTGCGAAAGAGACTAGAGAGAGATGGGAGAGCTGTGTGTGATTGGTGAAGTAGTTGTAGTCCTCGGAGATATGGGTGAGATCTCATTAAATTGAAAGAAAGCCAATGAATGAGCAATAGATATATAGATTTAAAAAAAAAAAAAAAAACAAAGAGCTCCTCCCACAGAATCTTTTCTTGTTTTTTCGCTTCTCTCTTGTAATATCAAATCGTAGCTTCCCCCCCATGCTCTAATCAAATACTATTCATAACTTTCTATTCTTACATTTATTTTGTTACTTTAAATAAAGTGTTACAACTTAGTAGCTTCTGTATTGTTCCCCGCATTTTCACCTTTTTACAACACTTAAAGTACTGGCCCTGGGCATTTCGGATATCGGTTTGGTTCGGTTCGGATATTTCGGGTTTCAGGTAGTTCGGATAGGAGGCTAGAAGATCCATTTACTACTTCACATATTTTATGTTCGGTTCGGTTCAGATAGTTTCGGGTTCGGTTCAGTTCGGATAGTAAACGTAGGAACCGGAAAATATCCGGAAAAAATTCAGTTCTCATTTGGATCCCGTTCGGATCGGATAGCTCGGGTTGTTCGGATAATTTGGATAAAAGATCGGTTATTTAGGGTAAAATATCAAATAATTAGAATGATTTAGATAAAAAAATTGGATATTTCGGATTACTTTGGATATTTCGGATAAAACTATCCGGATAGTTTTGGATACTTTCGGATAGTTTGAATATTTTATAATAATTTAGTTATCCTCAACTATTTTCAGATACTTTTAATATAATTATAAATTAAAAATATATATTTAGCTATGTTATATTTATATATAATTAATATTTTTATATATTCGGGTACCCGTTCGGTTCTCGGTTCGGGTTCGGTTCGGTTATTTCGGATATAAAAATATAGGAACCATTCGGATATTTGAAAGTATTGGTCCGGTTCCGGTTCGGGTATTTCGGTACGGTTTTGGTTCGGTTTTTCGGGTCCGGTTATTTTGCCAAGGGGCCTAACTGAAACATTGACTTCATATTACAAAAACATAGAGGTAGATGTTTTTTTTTTTGAGAAAGACAATATGGTTGGTAGTCGACATGTAAAAGATCGAAATGCAAACATTGATGGATCGTTAAACTCCACAATATATTAAAATTTAAAATAGATAAATCATTTTCATGTGGTTAGAAATCATGAAATCCAAAAGACATAACTTAGGTATTTATTTCGATTGTGATTTCAACAATAAAAAAGTTAACGACACAGGTCACGCAGCTTCTTTCCCACTTAGTTATGTGTTGACAAATCGTATGGTTCACGGACTTCTCACGTAGACTACTAGTACCAGTTGCCTTACCTTTCGCGTATTTTCTCTTTTCACACCTGTCCAATTGAATACACTCTTTATTATAAAAGCTCTTTATCTTTTGATTCCAAAGTTTCTTATTATTATATTTTTTCATTAGAAAGTTTATGATAATCAACTTTGAAAAAGAGTGAGTCACAAAAGTTCATCATACCATGTGTATGACAGCAATAGAAATTATAGAATATCACGTGATTTGTGGCCTTCAATTGCATTATCAAAGAGTCTATCCATGCAAATGAGAGTCGATCACTCATCGGGTGGGGTTAGAATAATGGGCCTCCATTATTTATTTAAACATATGGGCCTTTGTTGACAAAAGAGGCCCAAAAACCTTGACCTGGCAGTGGGACCACAGAAGATCTAGAACAGAGAGACTCCATTGCTGGACTTGGATCTTCCATATCTCTCATCATCCAATCTGGATAAGAAGATAAGGACACGTGTCAAACATCCAGCACTCCCAAGACATTTTTTACAAAACACACAAAACTCTTGTTCACTCTCTTACACCTTTCCCCGAGTTCCGACAATGGCTTCAGCATCAGCGACAGCCACTCTTCTCAAGCCCACTCCTCTTCCACCCCATAAACCGATCATCACCGCCTCCGTATCTCCTCCTCCACGTCGCAACAACCTCCTCCGCCGAGATTTGCTCTCCTTATCCGCCGCATCGACGCTTCTTCTAACGCAATCTCTCCCGTTTCTAGCTCCGCCGGCGGCATCCGCCGCCGAGGACGAAGAGTACGTGAAAGATACGTCGGCGGTGATCTCCAAAGTTCGGACGACGCTCTCGATGGAGAGGACAGATCCGAATGTGGCGGATGCGGTGGCGGAGCTGAGAGAAGTGTCGAACTCGTGGGTTGCGAAGTACAGGAAAGAGAAAGCTCTTCTCGGGAAAGCGTCGTTCAGGGATATTTACTCGGCGTTGAATGCAGTGTCTGGACATTATGTGAGTTTTGGTCCGACGGCTCCGATCCCGGCGAAGAGGAAGGCGAGGATTCTTGAAGAGATGGAGACTGCTGAGAAAGCTCTCTCTAGAGGAAGATAAATTTACAGTGAGACCTAACCATTTCTTCTTCTTCTTCTCCAGTTCCTTGTTGGTGAAGTTTTCTTTGTACCTTTAAATGCTTATATGAGAAGAGAAACTTGAAATTGCTCGTTTGTTTTTGTAAAATACTTCATGATAATTTACGTAATTATCATTTACAATAACGAATTCCATTTTCTAATTAAAGTGCATATACTCTTAGTGTGTGAGCACATTCTCATTGACAGTTCTTGATTTCTGGAATTTATCACCATAAGATTAACTAACATGTTAGCTTTTTGAAGAACTGCAAAGACAAAATGGATCGTTAAACTAGTGTTAACTCTAAGTTTGGTCCAACATTTTACTTATGGGTCATAACTGAAAAGATCGACTAAAGTTACGTTCTGTACAAGATATAACTCTCCGTGGTAAGTATATAGAGGATTTCACATTGAGTGTGTAACTTAATTTGGGGGATGTGTAACGTAATTTTGTATATGCCCAAATCTCCCAAAGGCCGAAATTAGTAGACTTTCATTAGTTACTTATCAAGGAAAAGGTCGAGTTTATGAAAGCCTCTTCTATGGCCCATCTGCAAAGCCCAAAAAGTGCGTGGTTTGGTAGTTTTAGTATTTAAGTGACCACAGGTCCACAACTACCCAAAGCATACGAACATCTCACGTGTAGGTGGTCTACATGTGAAATCAGCTACCACATGGCTCGTATTTATTTTATTTAAAATCTTGTATCCATAGTATATTACTCTGTTTGGATTAGATTTGGTTCGAGTCATAGTCACTGTAGCTGTTCGCTAAGTTCAACGTAATTAATAGCAACACGTGTAAGTGCATGCATTCTAAATTTCTAATACTAGTACTGATTAATGACCTTTCCAAGACGTTAAAGCTAATTAGTGTAAAATAATGACGGTGGTGGTGGATGACTGCTGTATAACCCACTACGCCTAATTTATGTACCTGGGTCAATAAGTAATTAATAATCTTGCATCACGTTTTTCCTCCTTGTCAACGATATTTAATAATTTGGATACAAATGCAGGTGGATATTTAATTTCTTCCATACGGTGGGAGTATATTATATTTTATTTTTTTTGTCACTAAGGAGTATATTATATTCTTTACCATAATATTTAATCTTTCGTTTTTACGTCTGATTTACCAAAAGCTGCTAGAACTATATGCTTTCGTCCAAGTTATTTGAAAAGAAACCATCAGTTATACTTTTCTTAAACAGCCTTTTCTAAGCCATGTACCGCACTATTTTTGGGGTTAAAACGTATTGATAATGAAGTAGCATAATAAAAAAAAAATGAAGTAGCATAATAAAAAAAATGAAGTAGCATAATAAAAAAAATGAAGTAGCATAACTGGACTTTATATACTACTACTGTATATAGTAGCAACAAATGCACGTGAAGACAATGAGATGTAGCGAGTGGTGGACGATGAAAGTCTGTTAAACAAATAACTCTTTGACTATTTTGCGCGTTACCTTTTTCTATGTCTCCTCTGATCAATCTTTAAAACATCCAGACTCCAGAGAAGATAAAACTGCAAACTATATTAAAAGAAAAAAAAAAGCATTTTGAGAGACGATCTCCAGCAAAGCAAACGTTTTTTTTTTCTCTTTGTACCAGCGTTCAGAAACTTTTTTTCTATTTTCCCCCTCATTTTCTGGCTTTACCTTCTCTTTTTTTTATCTTTCACCTTCTCCGAGTAACTTTTTCTCTTATTCAGCATAAGAGATATCGACGCGTGGCTCCAAATGTTTCACGAGAGAATCACACGGGAAAAATGAAAAAATAAAATAAAAATAAGAAACAATATTCGACATTGCTTACACACACACATTGTCGTCTAGATTGCGATCGTCCTTGTTAGAAATTGAAGAACATAGTGAAGAACAAGAGAGAGAGATATGTTTAATCTAGAAAGTAGAGAGAGATAGAGTAAATAAGGAGAATCTTATTTGCTTGATTGATTTGCTTATGGGAACATCCCATATATATAAGGGTTACAAGTATAGCAAATGGTAGATGAGATATGATAAACTAATAATCCATTGTTTTGAGACTTTAATCCACCATACATGTTTGTCCCTTGTAGTGGCATCTCCATTGTCTTGAGACCTTAACCCACCATGCATGCTTGTCCCTTGTAGTGGCATCTCCATTGTCTTGAGACCTTAACCCACCATGCATGCTTGTCCCTTGTAGTGGCATCTCCATTGTCTTGAGACCTTAACCCACCATGCATGCTTGTCCCTTGTAGTGGCATCTCCATTGTCTTGAGACCTTAACCCACCATGCATGCTTGTCCCTTGTAGTGGCATCTCCATTGTCTTGAGACCTTAACCCACCATGCATGCTTGTCCCTTGTAGTGGCATCTCCATTGTCTTGAGACCTTAACCCACCATGCATGCTTGTCCCTTGTAGTGGCATCTCCATTGTCTTGAGACCTTAACCCACCATGCATGCTTGTCCCTTGTAGTGGCATCTCCATTGTCTTGAGACCTTAACCCACCATGCATGCTTGTCCCTTGTAGTGGCATCTCCATTGTCTTGAGACCTTAACCAACC
>NC_027752.1:996461-1044626 GCF_000695525.1 Brassica oleracea var. oleracea
CCACCATGCATGCTTGTCCCTTGTAGTGGCATCTCCATTGTCTTGAGACCTTAAACCACCATGCATGCTTGTCCCTTGTAGTGGCATCTCCATTGTCTTGAGACCTTAAACCACCATGCATGCTTGTCCCTTGTAGTGGCATCTCCATTGTCTTGAGACCTTAAACCACCATGCATGCTTGTCCCTTGTAGTGGCATCTCCATTGTCTTGAGACCTTAAACCACCATGCATGCTTGTCCCTTGTAGTGGCATCTCCATTGTCTTGAGACCTTAAACCACCATGCATGCTTGTCCCTTGTAGTGGCATCTCCATTGTCTTGAGACCTTAAACCACCATGCATGCTTGTCCCTTGTAGTGGCATCTCCATTGTCTTGAGACCTTAAACCACCATGCATGCTTGTCCCTTGTAGTGGCATCTCCATTGTCTTGAGACCTTAAACCACCATGCATGCTTGTCCCTTGTAGTGGCATCTCCATTGTCTTGAGACCTTAACCAACCGTCTTGTTTCTTATTGCTTCATCTTTACATCGTCCTGTCCTTCTCCGGTCATTTTAAGAAGAAAAAAAAGATAATCGATTTTCTCTTCCATTCCTTTTCTTTTAATTTTATGTCTGTCCCCTTAAAAATATCCAGCCTTCATAACGTCAAAGCTCAAAATCCTCTCTCTCTCTCTCTGTTTCTCAATTTCTCTGGAGAATCATGGTGAATGCCAAAGGGTCAACCAAAAAATCGAATCTTGATCGGTTCCTCCATTGCACAACACCCTTAGTCCCTCCCCAATCTCTCCCAAAGGTTTGTCCTTTTTTTGAGAAACGTTTCGATCCTCAAACGTCAATCTACCTCATTGATTTGTTGTTAATTTTGCAGGCGGAGATTAGAAAACTAAATCGATTGTGGCATCCTTGGGACAGAGAAAAGGTAGAGTTTTTCAGGCTTAGTGATTTATGGGATTGCTACGACGAATGGAGCGCGTACGGAGCTAGCGTCCCCATTCATCTCGCCAACGGCGAATCTCTCGTTCAATACTACGTTCCTTACCTCTCCGCCATCCAGATTTTCACCTCTCATTCCTCCTTGATCAGGTTTTTGAAAAAAAAGTTGGAATCTTTATTTACTTTGAAATCCTGTCTTTTTTTTTTTATTGAATCTTGGTGTTTTGGTTTGTTGTTAATTAGGGAAGAATCTGAAGATGGGGAAAGCTATCCCTTTAGTGACTCAGGTAGCGATGAGAGTGTCTCCGGGGAAGATGGGGTCTTGCATCTGAATGATCGTTTGGGTTACCTTTATCTCCAGTACTTTGAGAGATCAGCTCCTTATACTAGAGTCCCTCTCATGGATAAGGTTAAAAAACAAAAAAAAACAAAACCTTGTTTCCATCTAATGAGAGCTAGGTTTTGACACTGATTTTGATTACAGATCAATGAGTTGGCTCAGAGATATCCGGGTTTGATGTCGTTGAGAAGCGTAGATCTTTCTCCAGCCAGCTGGATGTCTGTTGCTTGGTACCCTATTTATCATATACCAATGGGAAGAACCATTAAAGACTTGTCCACTTGTTTCCTCACTTACCACACTCTTTCTTCTTCTTTCCAAGGTATGCACACACTCTCTTTAGTAATCCAAGGGTCGGATTTTAGATTTTGGGGGGTTTGAAACATTTCTTAAGAACTTTCGTTAAAAAAAAAAAATTCAAAATTTCGGGGTCCAAGGCGAATGTTTCAGTGGTCTATGTCCAGATCCGGCCCTGCATTTAATTCAAATCACAATAGGGGGGTTTAATGCTTAGCAATGATACTGCAGATATGGAGCCGGAAGAGAACGGAGGGGAGAAAGAGAGGATGAGAAAGGAAGGGGAAGACATAACTCTCCTCCCATTTGGGATGGCTACTTACAAGATGCAAGGCGATGTCTGGCTTTCGCACGACCACGATGACCAGGAGAGATTGGCTTCGCTTTGTAGCGTTGCGGATTCGTGGCTAAAACAGCTTAGGGTCCAACATCATGACTTCAACTACTTCTGCACCATGTCGATGACTAGTCCTCGTGGCTAAAAACAAACCCGGTTTCCATGTTTGTTTGTTTGTCTGCTCATTGTCATCGTAAAAGTCCCACCGTTTCTTTGTTTATGGAACCGCTGGCGTTTTCTAAAAAGAGTGATCTGGCTTTTGTAGCGTTTTGGTTAGGATATAGCGTTTTAAGACACCTAACCTTTTGAGAAAAGTGTATGTCGGTATATAGAGTTTGTTGTCTTGTTGAAACAGAGTAATCGTTGTTACTTGTTGCGTGTTGAAACAGAGTAAATGCTTTCTTGTAAGTTTATATTACATCATCCTTCACTTGAAACTTTTTTTGTGCCTCAGCACCGTTACTGAAGTAGTAATCATGTCTAACAGTTTTTTTCTTTAATTTAAAAAAAAAAAAATGGAGAAACTTATTACATACTACTGTAAACGAATCATTACGTACGCTATATTATCAAAATTACTTTAAAAAGAATAAAACGTCCACCTCCAAGAAATAGACATTTCGAATTGTATACTAATCGTGGGAATGTGGTTGTAACTGGTAAGGAATCTTATCCTTCACGTTAGGTTTTAAAGTGGGGATCCCTTCTGTTTTGTCATATGTAGAGGATAAGATCAAAATTCCAACTCCAATGCAAACGTAAAGAACATTATCTTATTTTTTAATATTCATTTGGGAATATACAATAGGTCATACATCAGACCGACTTTTCAACGTAACGGTTAGGATGGAAAAAAATTAATGTCGACACGGACAATACTGGTCGGTAGAGCGAAGATCTTTACTCCTGTAGACGAATGATAAAGAGTTTTGATTATTTGAAGTACAGAAGTCAAAGATTCCACGTTAACTTCTTAGTTTCCTTCCACACTATCATCATCATCAATGTTAGAACAGAACGATGATGGATATGCATCATTGGAGGGGTGATTGGTAGTTGATCTGCTGTACACGGTCCTATTTATTTCCACGGTACCAAATTCAAAAAAATCAAGTTTTAATTTTTTTTTGAAACCACAGTTTTTGAAAGTGCTCTGCAGAGCCAAATATCCAAAGCAAATTTTTAGTGTTTTCCATAAAATTCTACCGCAATAAAATTTAAAGCCACAACAAAAAATCTGTAGATTTTTTTCAACAGCAAAAATTTTAAATCTACGGCCATTACCAATCGGATTCATTATCTTTCAATTTCAATCTTTTTTATTTTATTTTATTTTTGGTTCATTGATTATCGTTTCTTTTCATTCATAAATCCAGTTAATACATAAATCTAAATAGAAGAAAAGAAAGTAAAAGAAAACTCTATTGGAACAAGAGATTATAAGCAGGGAGATCTTGAATCCGATGAGTATCGTCCAAAGAAAGCTCTCTCTCTAGCTGATTCCGAGTCGCCTGTAATACCTCCTGATAAATACACTCACATTATTATATGTACACATGCATCAGTCTTCAAGAATAATCATCAGGTGTTATCAAAAAGACAGAGAGAGAGGAGAGATTAACTATAGACATACATTGAATTCCATGTAAGAAGCGTGCATCGCAAGCCACTGAGCATCCATCATCGCGAAAGCTATACAATATAGTACATCGAATGCATTCTCGTCTTCTGTAATTTTTTTCGTTGTTGGATATGGTTATTGATTATTCAACGATTATCATACACTAACTAGAAGAAATAAGTTTATTGAATATATATGTTTTACCTTCTAAGAGTTTGAGAAAATTCATTCCTGGAAGACATTTCGGCTTTGCTGCGTAACAATAAAACAATCATTTTAAAGTTCTTCAATCAAAACTGTTATACGTATGGACATGAAAGATGGAGTTACACATGCATGGACTGCATGGACGTACGTACGAGTGTTTTGTAAATCGAGCATTTGGATCAGCATGAAGGAGATGTTGATTCCAGCCACTGCAAAAGGGTACTCCCACTTTGCCCTGTCGCCTCTTTGTTTCAGTAATAGTCTCCGGAAACAAACCTTCACATTTTTTCACATGTATAAACACATTTTCATATACATATTCATGTGATAAGATAAAGCCATAGCAATATATATATGAACATGTTTATTAAGTAATTACCGGATATGTTCTTGCGGAAAATAGCAAATTCTCTAGAGCAATAAATCCACAACCCCTTCAAACAAAATGTTAAACAACACACGATTTAACCCCTAAGTAATTTCCCTTAAGATTATGTTAATAAATATACCACAACGTTACCTGAAATCGGTAGATGGATTGGGACCTTGCCATCCCATATCTTTCCATTGTTCTGTTACTAAGCCTGTGAGATTAATGTTCGGAAATGATGCATTCCACAATGCTTTAAGTGATTCCTGTCGCCATTAACAAAGCTAAACATTTCACAAGATGATTAAAGCATAAACAATATCCCTCCATGTTGTTTAGTTGCCGTTAAACATCTCAAGAATATGGTCAATTAACTTACCTGATGGTCAATACGTGTCTCTTCAAAAGGTACAAGCAAACGATCTTGCAGCTTTTGAAGTCTTTCCTCCTATGATTAATTACAAAATCGAGAAATGTTACAAACTATTCTGATGTATTAACTCTTATGCGAAGGCATATGAAACTTAACCTGAAGAGGAGACAAAGTGTAGTCGATTGACTTGTCTTGACGTCTACTGGAGCGTGTAAAGAGCCCTCCTATCCACGATCTTGTTCCAACCATAGGCGTAGCTACAACCACCGGTTCACTGAAACATTTTTACACATAATGAGCTGATGGATCTTATCATTGCATAACTAATAAACTAATCACTCAAACACTTAGACAAAATGTGCTATCATTATAACCCTGTGGTCTCTAGCAAAATATACTTTTAAAGCATATACTTAGCCAGTTGAGTTATTACGTGAGCGGAACTACTTGACCGCTGACATCTCGGTTCTTTGTTCCCTTTTTGTCGCCTTTCCCACGCTTCATCCTCCTCTACCTGCACAAATATCCAGACACATGTTTTGTGATTGACATTAGCAGAGCACATTAATTAAAACTTGGGAAGACAGAAAATTTGACTGATCTCAGTCACTTACAAGATTGTATGATGTCTTTGATTTGATGAAATAATAATAATGTTACATTACATTATATATGAAGAAAATAAGGAAGAGGTGATATCTTGGTGAAGAGACAAACGAGAAGGAAAGTATTGCCTATATATGCTTCCTGAACGTCATGAGAGGGGCACAAATGTTTAAAGAAAAGAAGATTAACAAAACAAGACTTTTAAACCAAGATAACAAAATTTATCACAAAACCAAAAGTAAATGCATGTAGAAAAAGAATTTAGGTATTACCCTAAATCCAAATTAAAGAGTCATCAAAACAGAGATTAGTGTGAGAATAACGAATAAAAGTAATTGGTTTTGCCAAAACAAAAAAATTGGAATGAAAAATCTAGGTTATGCAAAGTTGAATGGAAAAAAAAAGCTTAGACTTCTCTGAAGAAACTTGTAAAAAACAGGTGGGTGGAGATATATATACAGAGGTAAGTTGATCACAGGTAGGTTTTAGTATTTTTTTTGGTTGCGTACAGGTCAGAGTTTGTAAAATAGTTATATTTTTGTGATTATTTAACACGTTTAGCTAAGCTAGACAGAATTGTAGGTTGTTGTACATATGTTTGTAAGTTTTTTTACTTTCTTAATTTTGGTTAATTTTTTTTTTAAAAAGGAACAAGATAAAATCAAAAGTGTAATGAACGATTAATTAGTCATTCATGTTCCATTTTCAAAAAATTCAACTATTCATCATCATTTACATTTTCACTTAGTCAAAATTTTGGTATTATAAAAAGGAAAGGTCTCTAGAAGGTGTAACTAACACAATAGCGCAATCAAAGGGGTTTTCTTATCATTACTTGTTATGTAAAGTTTGGAACTGTACAATGCTTGAAACATCATTAGCAAACAATGATATTAAGATCAAATTTCAACGTTTTACAAAAAAAAAAAATCGATATGATTGATTAAAATGTCAAGAGGGGAAACAATATACCTGTTATTGACTTAGGAATGGAGGAGGAAGAGATGGTATAGACACAGTGACGATGAACAAGGAAGAAGAGAGAGAAGAAGAAAGAAAAAAATACAAGAAGAAAGAAAATAAAATTAGAAACAAAAATGAAATTCGTCATTATAATTTTGCAACTTTTAGAAATTGTAAGAGGATGAAGAAAGTTGTGATCCAGAAGTGTTTTTTCTCTCTTTTTCGTTTCCTCTCGCCTATCTCTCCATCGACCGTTAAGTTGCCGCCTTCTTCTCCCTTCCACCAAATTAATTCTCGGCACATTTGGACCGTCCAGATCATTTACTATCAACCTAATCAACGGTGTTCAGCTCAGTTAGTTAACCAATAAGAAAATCGTTTTTTTTTTAATCAAGCCCATCTTAAAGCCCATCACGAAGAATCCAAACTAGTGATCTGAGTGGTTACACGTGTCACTAACCCAATACTACCTTATCTTTTTGTCTCCCCCCCCCCCCCCCCTCAAATCGAACAACGTAGAAGACAGACACTGAACTCTCGCAACTTCAGTCAGTTCCGTACAGAAATGGCTCTTCAGGCTGCATATTCTCTTCTTCCTTCTACCGTCTCAATCCGCAAAGAGGTATTATTATGTTTTCACATTCACCAAATTTTATTCTTAATACATTAATTCGAGAGTTTTGCGCTCAATGCCAATGGTTGATCTTGCAGGGTAAGTTCAGTGCTTCTCTAAAGGAGACGACTTTAACTGGTTTTTCATTCTCCAACCATCTTAAAGCCGATAAAATCTCCACCCTCTTAACCTTCAAGGTAAAAAAAAATCAATCAATTCTCAAAAAAAAAAAAAACAGAGCAATGTCCTGAGTTTGTACTCTGTTTCGTTTCAGGAACAGAGAAGACAAAGTCCGCGTTTCTCCACCGTTACTCGCGCACAGACCGTTGCAACTCCTCCGGCTAACGAAGCCTCGCCGGAGCAAAAGAAGACGCAGAGAAAAGGCACCGCAGTGATCACCGGAGCTTCCTCCGGTCTCGGTTTAGCCACGGCCAAGGCTTTAGCAGAGACAGGGGAATGGCACGTGGTCATGGCGTGCAGGAACTTTCTCAAAGCCGAGAAAGCGGCGAAATCCGTGGGGATGTCTAAGGAAGACTACACGGTGATGCATCTCGATCTCGCCTCGCTAGAAAGCGTGAAGCAGTTTGTTGATAGTTTCCGGAGAACAGAACGGCCGCTGGATGTTCTTGTCTGCAACGCAGCGGTTTACCAGCCGACTGCTAAAGAACCTTCTTTCACAGCCGAAGGGTTTGAGATAAGCGTTGGGACTAACCATTTAGGACATTTTCTTCTCTCGAGGTTGCTTCTTGATGAGTTGAAGAAATCTGATTATCCATCAAAACGTATGATCATCGTAGGATCTATAACAGGTAAATAAAATGGTTTCTCCTTTCAGACAATGAGGTGTTGATTGTTTAAACTAGTTTTTGGTTTTAGTTTTTAAATTTTGGTTTTAGACTTTCAGATTTTGGTTTTTGATTTTAATTTTCAGATTTTGGTTTTTAGTGTTTAGATTTAGATTTTTTTTTGGTTTTGCTGTATTTTTTTAGTTTTCTTAATAACCAGTGAATTATTTTAAAATAATACAAAATATAGTAATAAAAAATTAAGAAGTTACCATTAATATTTATCAAAATATAATGATTGTTATTTTAAAAAAAAAAAAAAAATACATTAATGTTGTTGCAGGAAACACAAATACTTTGGCTGGGAATGTACCGCCAAAGGCGAACCTTGGAGACCTAAGAGGCTTAGCATCAGGGCTTAACGGGCAAAACAGTTCGATGATAGATGGAGGAGAGTATGATGGAGCCAAAGCATACAAAGACAGCAAAGTGTGCAATATGCTGACAATGCAGGAGCTTCACAGACGTTACCACGAGGAAACTGGTGTCACGTTTGCTTCGCTTTACCCTGGTTGCATCGCTACGACGGGGTTGTTCAGAGAACACATACCGCTGTTCAGGCTTCTCTTTCCGCCTTTTCAGAAGTATATCACCAAAGGTTACGTATCTGAGGAGGAAGCTGGGAAAAGACTAGCACAGGTCAGTCTTTTGTAAATCGGATTATGAGTAATATATGTAGACAGATTGTTGATTGATAGTGTGGATTGGTTGTAGGTTGTGAGTGATCCGAGCCTGGGAAAGTCAGGGGTGTATTGGAGCTGGAACAATAACTCGTCTTCGTTTGAGAATCAGCTTTCGAAAGAAGCAAGTGATGCAGAGAAGGCAAAGAAACTGTGGGAAGTTAGCGAGAAGCTTGTTGGCTTGGCGTGATGCAAATGCATTTTAGATTATATACTTTTGTGATATGTAAACCATAATAAAGTGAAGAAGACTGAAGTTTGACAGAGTCAATTACTAGAGAATTTGAATCCATGAACACATACACTTTAGACTCCCAAGGAAGATTTGGTTAAATGCTTTGTAATTTGAAAGCTTTCTATTTGTGATATGTATAAGTGTTGTTGTATTTATATTTTAATACGAAGTTAGAAATTTAACCTTAAATATTCTTATTATTCAATATTATTCATTTTTGAGATGGTGTTAAAAATGATTAGCTACAAAGAAAAAAGTGACAAATGCTAGTGGCAAATATCGAACTTTAAGTAAAGTTTAAATGACAAATGCTAGTGGCAAATAACGAACTTTAAGTAAAGTTTAAATGACAGAAGAGAGAACGTAAACTTATGATCGATTTCGAGTAAGAGGTTGTATAATGACTGTACAAGAATATGTATAGAATCCATTTTTTTCGAGATAATAGTCGAGAGTATAAAGAGACTATCTTTTTATTGGCATGATTCATGACGATCAAATTTTAATACCCTAATAACAATCAAGTCCCTCCTTTTGGATGGCCGTGCCCATCATGTTTTTGAAAAGGCAACCTCCTCGGGCCCCTCTCTCATAAGAAACTTAGGGACTCATTTCCCATTTGCTTGTTCACTTGATTGATCAAAAATAGTGCATTCGACTTCTGATATTTTTTTGTTAAATCTTGGTAAATGTTTGGATAATCATTTATGTTTGAGGAACAAAAGCTTGAAATTTTATTTTGAGATCGTCAGCCTCATCATATATGTAGGAGCTACATTGGTAGTTGTATTATTTCTTGATAATGAAGGATGAAAATACACATTGGAGCTTTGTTAGTTTTTTTCCTCGTACTCTCGACATTCAAATTGTGAGATTATTACAACTGAAGACTTTTTTTCTTCACTATCTATAACTCAGTTTTATTTTTTTTATATTTCTCATCTTTCATGTCTGCTACCTTTAATGAATGACTTTTGATGTATGTTTAACTCTGTGGCTATATCATGTAATCATTTTAAATCAAATGATTATAATTTACCATTCATGATAATTCATAATGAAACCTACCAAACTCAGTTTATTGACACTACTTTTGTAGTAAAACTTGTCGATTGATCATATATGTGAATATAATATTTAACAGACAAATGAATTAAAAAATAATTATGTCACGTAAATCATATAAATGAATGTCAGTATATATTATAAGATTTTATGTGTATACATCCTTCTATTTGTGGGAAAAACCTATGGGAGAATGATGAATGGACCGAAAAAGAGACTCCATGTGAGATACTGACAAATGTAAACATAGATATAAAAGCAGAAGGAGGCTTGTATATGTCGTGCGTAATCATATTCTCTTTGTCGTTTCTTTCTATACATTGTGTTTTATTGTACATGCATGTATCCTAGGAGACAACTTAGCTAGGCGTATACACTAATTTGTTTAGATGATTTTTTGTCACATTTATGTTGTATAGATTTTATATTGGAAAAGAATATGAATTCAAACTAGCTTGATAAGAACTAAAACAAGAACCATCCTCAATGTTGATGGGATCATAAGAACCATCCTCAATGTTGATGGGATCATAACATATTAACCGGCTGTCTATAAGACATACATCAGCTAGGATTTTGACAATGAGAAGCAAGGGAGAAAGAATCTCTTTATAAGAAAAACTATAAACTGAAACGTAGCAGCAGCAGCAGAATTAATCTTCTCCTTGTGCAGTTCAACTATGAGATCTGACAAAGACAATTCCAAATTATTACGTGTTTCTCAAGTTGTTGGATTCCAAAAGCTCCATCAGAATGTGCTGCTTTCTTCCACTCCAAGGAAACCTCCTCAAGCTTTGAATTTAACTAGTCGAGCTTGAAGCTTGCTTCCTTCAGCGCAGTAAAATCAATAAATACATCAAAAATGAAAAAAATATTAACTGATCAATGTGTTATACAATATAACATTTTTGATTGGTTTTATATTCAACCGCAATATGAGCAATCAACAAATTATAGACAATTAAAACCCGTTAATCTATCATAAATGTTATATATTACAAATCAAACACACTCATAAGAACACTGTTGCGAAGAATTTCATATGTTTATTCTATTATAAAAGTTAATACAGACCAGTGAATCATCGATTATTTGTAAAAGCTTAACTCACAAATAGGTTATCAGTATTAAAACTATTTTTTAATGTGGAACTTGTGTTTGATCTTTTAATGTGGAAACTAAAAAATGGTCAATGGTTTATCGATGCTCCTTTTTCATCGGGAACAAAAAGATTCATTAGGGATAAAGCTATGTATTTTAAGATCATAGCTACTTTATCATCAGTGATACAACTGCTTTCGATGAGGATCAGTCAAGGGTGATGAATCAAAGATAGATCATCGATGATGATCAGATACAAAGATTATGCCTAGGCTCATGTGAGAGTACTAATGGTTGAAGACTTGAAGCAAACACATACATAAGTTTTTTCTAGACATGTTTCTGTAATAGCAATTTCAAAGAATGTAACCTCACAAGTTTTATGACTACAAACTCTAAAAATTGTCTACTTTTCATGCAAACCAAACCAATTATTAAAGTGTAATCAGCGCCCGTCTAGGAGTGGTGAAGGTCCCACGCAAAATCTGGGTTTTAGTTTGTGTAACTGTATAAAAAAAAAAAAACCAATAAAAAAATTTAGCCTAAAAAAGATTGAAAAAAGCTTGGGCCCTAAGCGGTTGGTTCCAATGCTTTTGCTGCGGGCCGGGCCTGAATGTAATATAGAATTACTGACAAATCCCACCCAAGTTAGGACGACGACTCGCTTCAAAACAATCATTTTGTTCCTGATGTCACTAAGAAATATCCTTTTTACAGAAAATAAATTTGTGTTTTATAAATCTTAACTTCAAAATATGGTTTGTCTACACTAGTAATAAAATATTCGCTTCAGAAATGTCCATGGTTTTTTCTCGGAAATTAAGATTTTCATTTTAAATTCTGATTGTTCCTTTGCTTGATAAAAAAAAGAAAAAAAAGGTGAAACTTGCATGACCGGTGGAGACAGTTGAAAAAAGCCAACCAACCCATCAAACATTTCAATATTATATTCATTTTACTTTGGTTTATATTTCGTGACTTTGTTTTCTTACATCGTCTCCCTCTTCCATAGCTAGAATTTCTAGAGATCCAAAAAAAAACTAAACTGATGGTGAAGGTAACACAGAGATTGGGCGGGCTGGTACTAAGATTTGCGGCATTTTGCGCTGCATTAGGGGCGGTTATCGCAATGGTCACCAGCCGCGAAAGATCTTCCTTCTTTGTCCTCTCCCTAGTGGCTAAGTATAGCGATCTGGCAGCGTTTAAGTAAGCGTTTATGTTTCTTTTCTTTTTTTGCATGTTTAATTCACTTAAGATAAATAGTGTATGTAATGTGATGATACGTTATGCATCATGTGTGTATGGCAGGTACTTCGTGATCGCAAACGTGATTGTTAGCGTTTATAGCTTTCTCGTTTTGTTTCTTCCGAAGGAGAGTTTGCTGTGGAAGTTCGTAGTTGTCTTAGACTTGGTAACTAATTATACCACTTCATAATCATTTATTTTCTTAATAGATGCTGGTACAAATAATATGATTATACTAGCCACTAGGTGATAATCCGCGCCCTGCGCGGAGCGAGTAAACAAAAATGATTTTTATTTTTTAATTTATCGATATTAAAAATTTTAAAGTTATAGGCACAAATATTAGATTTAATGATATATATCAAACGAAATTATGCATGTATATATAATGTAAGCTTAATTGTTTTTTTTTAAAAAAATTTGTGTAATTTGTTATGTGTAAATTAAATATACTGTATGGAAAAAATGTATAATAGTATGCAATAACTTATATTAATTTATTATGAATTTAAGACAACACAAAACATAGAAAAATAGAATTACTGCTTTCATAATAAAATTATAATTATAAATTAAAAGAAATATAGGTAATAGAAAAATAAAATACGAAGAAAAAAATTATAAAGAAACAAATAAAAAACTGATAAAACCAAAATACCGTGAAAAAAGTCTTTAGAACTCGTAGTTTGCAATCCTATAGAGAGAAATAACTAAGAATTAATTTACCAAACTAAACATACTTACTTACCAAATTCACTAAACGAATTGATATACCTCTTTCTGAATGCATCGATTTCTGGAACATCATTGAGTTCAAAAATAATTTTGGAAAACCCATCAATGTTAATCATGTTGATGTTTGCTTAAGAGAATGTTTAGATAAATAGAGAGTAGAAAAGAAGGATGTGGTGAGTCGATGAATTGTAGACAGCATATATCTATATTATTAAAAGAGAAGTATCCATTAAAAAATATCCATAAGTTTTTTTAACTTATTTACACTTCCATGCCAATGAGAATTAAATTAAACTACATATTTTAATGCTTGTCTTTTCTAGTTAAATTAATGAGTTTTCCTTAATCAAATTTAAACTTAATGTCATTAAATGAACCTATATAATTTTATGTTTGTCTTTTTCAGTTAAATGAATGAGTTTTCTTTAATCAAATTTAAACTTAAAGTCATTAAATGAACCTAAAAATACATCATATTTACGTAGCTTATTACAGCTGAGTACAACCCAATAATGAACTTGAATTTTATTTTTACGAAAACGTGAATCACTTGATGTATGCAATATTTAAAATATATTAACTACAATATAACAAATGCATATAACCTTCCTATACTTTAGTTTGAAATGATCATGCTCAAGTTTTATATAGTCAACTTACATCATGCATCGATCGATGTAAAATATTGAAACCACCTATAGTTTTTGTTTTCCTTATAGGATGTATCAACCAACCAATCTATCATGTTGATTTTCTAAGCTTTATAAAAAACAAATCAATAAATACAAACTCAAATTCAATATCTTCTATTAATCAAAAGAGAATATCTTCAATGTCATATCTTTAATGCACCTATTAAAGATATAAACTGTAACCATAATTACAATAATTATAAGAATAGATTTGATTACAACCAATTGATCTATTACTTCGGTAATTGACTTGCTTGCAGAAGAGAAAACAATAAATTTAAAATTTGTAAGAATATAAAGATATAGAGATTTCAACCAATTGCCTATATTTGCGTATGATTTTCGCATAATAAGCTTCAAATTGAACATTGAAAAAGATAGAGAGATTTTTTTAATCTTTTACCGACACAGAACTTAAGCAAAATGAAAAGTTAAATGTAATTTTTTTTGTTACACTTCCCGGAAAAAAACGGTTACAACATGGGCTTTCATAATATGTTTTTTTAACATATTAATGTTATGGATATTTAATAATTATCTTGACGAAAAGCAAAAACTGAAAATTCATACCTGCGCTGGCGTGTGGATCAGGGTCTAGTTTATATTAAAAAGTCAAACTCGTGTAGGGTTAATGAAACAAAATCAATTCACCGTAATTAATACTGATATTACCTATTTAATTTTGCATAACTTGCGCTCCAATATACTACTAAACTTACCTTAATTTTGTAGACTCTATAATCAAACTTCCATATATATGACAAAATTGAGAAAAAGTTTGCAAGGCGCACAACTATTAATTAATTAATTCAAATAATTTGAATCCATAATCTAACTTCCTTATATACAACAGTCAATTATTTGGAAAAAATTGTAACCCTTATTGACTCCTTATTATATTAAAAAAATTCTCAAATTAAATGCATAGCAAATTATTGACTATTAATGTTACCAAAATAATCAAATGTTAACAAAATCGTAAATTAAAAATATATCAAAGTTATTAGAAGTTTTCTTTTAACAATCATGTGACCGGTTTTCTTTGCAAATCACGTTTCCTTAATATCACCAAGATTTGAATTTGTATTTTAATATTGATTACAATAACCTTAAATTTTATAGGCACCAAAATTTCTATATATGTCCTTTAACGGATTTATATGGGTTTTCTATTGTGATGACATTATATTTAGACATTTAATTTGTATACACTATAGTTATACATTATACTTAGATTGCGTTTATATATAAAATGTCTAACTATATATAAAATGATGTATGATAAATAATACTTGTAAAAACCAAAACAATATTTTTGTGAAGATACTACATAGGATCAGGCCTGTCTAGAACAAATATTTTCGATCTAGGGTTTAGTGTATAAATCGTTACAGTCCTCTTCATGTGTATGGACACTCATAAAATCGTAATCTCATATATATTTGCCTTTGTAAATATAGGAAAACAATAATGACAGCATTAAAACGTAGACGTGTTATTTATTTTGTTAGTCAATAATGAAGAAGCTTATATTATATTAGTCAAGTTATAATTTAATGATCAATGGCAATTTTTGTAATTAATCTAGTTAACAAAAAAATTTTAAATATAGGATCTGAAAGAGCTTGTGGTGCTGCCACGTAGGAAATGACAATATTGAAAATAACACATTAACTAAAGGTTAGTTTTCGCTCCTCAAATAATATAAAAGGGATGAACAATATATGCATTTTAGTATTTGTTGCCTCATTTTTTTGCTTACCTTTTGATAATTACGTGTTTAACATAGTTTTCCTTGTAAATGCCAAATTAACCGTGAAGATGGTGACGATGTTGTTGACGTCAAGCTTATCAGCGGCCGTGGCGGTAGCACAAGTGGGGAAGAGAGGAAACGCAAACGCAGGATGGTTACCAATTTGCGGCCAAGTGCCAAGATTCTGCGATCAGATAACCGGAGCTCTAATCGCCGGTTTAGTCGCACTGATTCTCTACGTGTTCTTGCTCATCTTCTCTATCCACTCCGTTGTCGACCCGTTTCTTCTCCGAAAATCTTGAATCAAAAATAATTATATGAGATTCCAAGACCAAATACTCTCGTATAAATACATATAAAAATTTCGTACTGTTGACTTTTCTTTTTCACATTGTCTTCGCTTTGAGAATCAAATTGTTTTTGTCATTTTTGATACTATTTCACATGCTAAACCTCTTTCCAGAAAATATGCCAAATGTTAGAACACTTGCAGATTATAGAATTAATATTCTACCTTCTTGGTATAAATTGAAAATGTGAAATGCTTACACAATTGCCACAATTTTCATATAGTATAATGCAATGGCACTAGCAAAAAGAAAAATATTTAACTCTAAAAGAATTATACTTATGTTTGTATGAAGGTATTTATTCAAGTGTAGGAAATAAAATGTTCCCCGTATAGCCGTATCGAATATATAATTATATATCATAGTATCTGTTCAAGTAATATTAAAATCAGCAAAACCGATTCAAGGGTTTTAGGTTAACTCAAATCATGGATCCCAACTGAAGCACGGAGACCACCGTGGTGTCGCAAGCGAAGGGTGAATCTAGCGAAGATCTCTCTTTTTCTTTGGGAAAACTCAAGGCCGTAACGCTTCCAGATATGAAGAATCCTCTTTCTCTATGGTCATGTGACGTTTGATAATATGATACGATACTCTTTGTGATGTCTTTATTTTGATTTGATTATTAGTAAAAAAAAAATACAATTTTCTCGAATAATGTTTTTTCTCATCATCTAATTACAGGTTAATGGTATCGTTTAGTTTTCAAATACTCCTGACCTGCAGGAAGAAGATTAATTAAAAACTAACTAGATCTTTACCCGCGCCCGCGCGGATGTTCGTTTTCGGTTTGTAATGTTATGATATTTATTATAGGTTATGTAGTTCTGATATTAAATATAATATATCATATTACATATAATATATTATGTGATGATCTAAAAAGTTTAAATGATGAATTACATTAGTTATTTATATCTAAATTGTTGAAACGGATGTTCGTTAATCATATAGTTTATCCGTGGTAGTTTGTTAATTATATAGTCAATAAAATAAATATTTGATATATTTTTATATTCATTCACTTGCATGGATTAAAATATTTTGTTTATATATTTAGAAATGCATAAGTTCATATTAAATTATTAACATCTAATCTATTAAAACTGAAGTACAATTAGTAATTAAGTCTAAGTTTTCAATTACAATTGAATGCCATTAATCTTTAATATCAAGATATTGAATATTAATAAACCAGCTACATTTAAGTTACATACCAAACCAAGACCAACGTAAACTAACATGTTGCAAAACCAATTATTTAGCGGTTTAGTGTTCGTTAGTATTGTCCGCCAAAGCAAATCCAATCTATCAAAAATTCAATAGACTACTATTATATACCAATTGTGCAACAGCTACCACAAAAATCGATTCAATATATATCATGATAATTCAACCAAATCATGTGATTATACATGAACGGTCTCTCATCTAATTATTATTTTAATAAATTGTTCTTTTTGTTGTGTGCTTTTTGATTGTTCTTCAAATAATTTACAAACTATTTTTTTATGAACAATTGTATGGTTTGTATAATATATTTTTCTGATTTTCTGTTGTTCTTAAACTATTTACAAACTACTTTTTATGAACAATTGTATTATTTGTATAATATGCAAAATATATTTATAATATTTTATTTGGTTAGTTAGTATAAAAAAGATATTTTCGGTGCACCAAATCTAAACTAATAATTCCGTATGCACATAATTAAAATCAATAACATTCCAAAATCTTTTTCTATTTTAAAGCAATCATCATAACTAACCATATCATTCTTATTAACAGTATATTCATATTCTGTTTTCCAAACTTGCATGATCACTTATCTATCCGGTAGCTTTGTGAGGTTCCGGTGGCTATCTTTAAGATTTTTATTAAACCTATCCCACTCGGATCAAACATATATTGCATGCCTAACTTGGAAGCACATCATTATTCACAAAACAACCTAAACATGTCTGAGAACTCTTCTTTTCTCACAAAGCTGAGGCCTTTTAATAATTCATGGTGAGTTCAAGTAAAATGTTTATATTTGTGGAAGAAAAACACATCTTTTGGAAGAAATTCTTTTGACATAACAATAAACAAAATTCAAAGACAATCTCCATTTTAAGCAGGTCTCTTTCTACCTAGACCTGTTATTCCGAGTTAATTAAGATGAATTGTTTCGAGTAAACCTGCATCATCGACAGTAAAAAAAAATAAGTCTAAAAGATGAACAATTAGGTAACATATTTTTCTGGGGAAAAAAATCTGTTAGAAAACCAGATGGATTTAGTCTAATTTTGAGTCGATAAGATAGGCCCACTTATTTATTTATACAAGATTTTAACCATTCAATCTGGAAACTTATGTTAATAGAAAAATTCAAATTGTTACTCAATTACATTGGTCTATATTCTTATAAATTATCTTACAAATTTGATATTTTAATATTTTAATGTAGCTTAAGTGCATTAGAATAATATATATACCCAATTCGATTTATATTAGTGAAATTATATGAACAAGACAATATTTGTTTGACCATTATAATATTTTATATATGTATTTATTATTTGTTTTTAAGTTTATATTCATGTTTTTTATATATTTACAAATAATAACAACTCTTTAATTTGATATAGATTTAATGAATCTAAAATAATCATATATATAGTATATATTTATATCATTATAAATTTTCCTATAATTTCATTTCTTCAGTATTATAGATAACTATTTTACAATGTACATATATATATATATATATATATATAATGCAATTTGATATCCTAAACAATAAATTACAGCATATACACAATAAGAATCTGATGTGTAAACATATTATTTACCCGTAAAAATGCAATATGTGCAAACAAATGTAATATGGTAAATTTTATATATCTATAATATTATATATATATATAAATTAGTATCGTTAATCCGTTAAAAATACAAATCCGCGCGGTCACGCGGATCCAAGCTCTAGTTATTTAGTTATAGGTCAAATATAGTTGGACATATTTTATATATATGAGAAAATTAGAATTACAATGTGAACTATGAGTATGAGTCTAACTTGTAGGAACGGAGGGGAGGGAGGCCTCCAGGTCGGATTGCATTAAGCTTCCGAGCAAAGGCAAGGCCGAGACGTCTCCGGCGTCGGATTCCGTCGACGAGAACGAAGGCGAAGGAAGCGGAGAAGAGGAGCACGAAGACAAATAGCGTAGAAAGCGACCAGGTTTGGGATGTTGACAGTTTCGATTTAGACTACGAGTCACCTGATGAGTCGCCTTCGGAGACGGACGAAGAGGAGCTGCGTCGTTATTTGCGTCATATCTACAAGAGCCGGGTATGTTTGTTTCTGAAGCTTTATATGTATGTCAAGTGTCATTCTTGTTTTTTTTTAAGTACAATGTCTTTGTTTGCTGAACAGAACCTAAAGTTTATTAAAACTATGTTGTTGTTTTAAGGGTTTCTTGTTGGATAAAGAGATGGTTCCCAAGAATCTGTTTCAAGGGTGGCGCCCTTTGAATCTGGACGCCGTATTCAAAGATCCCAACCTCACGGGGCGTGACTACATGGAGATTATGGCTCGAGTGGCGATTGACAAATACAACCAAACAAAGGTTAGTATTACATTTGCTCATTGTAAGAGATGGGTTATCATTTCACTATTTTTTTTTTTTTTTTGCTTAAGTTTTGATTTTACTTTTTTTTTATAAAAAAAAAATTGTAGAATAAGATTGTGACGCTTGACCATATCGTGAGGGCCGTGATAAGGATGAGCATTGGAGTCACAGCGTATATTACTTTCATGGCTAAGGAGTCTCCTGAAGGAGAGCTTGTAGAGTATCAAGCTAAGACTGAGATTAAGGTCTGGCAGACTAAGATTCATCCCATCCTTTGCAGACCCACCTCGTCCTCGGAAAGGTAGGTGTATGGATCTTTGACTTGTAGTTTGATATCCCCTCTGGGATTAATTACTTGTCATCCTCCTATATATCAAGGGGGAGTGTATTCAACCGGTGATTTGTATTAAAATAATATATTCACTTTTATTCAAACATGAATTTTAAAAACTCATTTAAAATTTATTGTTATTGAACTTAACATTTCGTAAAATACTCTAAAATCCACTGTTATTGAAAATATTTTAATTTGTGCAGTTTTAAAGTTTTCAGTTAATTTTACGGTGTTTGGGTGGGGTTTCTTAGTTAAAAAAATTTAAAACTCAAATTCCATGGTTTTAGGTTATATTCTAGAGTGATTTAGCATAAATCAACTAAATCTCTGCAACTTATTGAAATCATATAAAACTTCATTAAAAGTCAAATCACCTCAAATGTTATATTGAATACACCTCCTTAAGTGATTTTTGTTTATGTGTCAAATATAGAAGGAGTTTAGAAAAAAAATGTTATAATTTGATTGGTTAAAAGATATTCAATTTTTGATTAGTTTAATTAGATCTAAAATAAAAGGTAAATATAAAACTAATTAATATTACTTACCAAATTGTCAAAATGATATTACAAATAATAATTTAGGGTAACTAATTTGTCAAAATTATAGAAAGTGTAATAATGTTTGATTAATTGTTTTTATATTTATATGCTACATAAAATAATTAGTAGAACACAATTTATATAAATCAATATAATGATTTCATTTTCTTATATAAAACATTATATTCGTATATAAAGAATTATAATAATTATAAATGTCTTACAATGTCCATATACGTCTTATAAGTCATTTATAACAAAAATTAAAAACATTACAAAATTATCTATCATGACTGGCTAACAAAATTATTTTCTCTTAATTTTAAATTATTTATATGAGTTTATAAAACATCTACAAAAAAATAAAAATTCTCATATATATAAAACGAGAAGTCACTTAAGTAATTTTTGCTTACATTTTGATCATTTGTGAAGTTTTAAGAAAATTGTTATGATTTGCTTGGTCGATAAATTTTAATTTTATTTATTTTAGATATATTTAAAATAAAAAATAAATCAAAAACCAATTAATATCACTTCCCAAATAATCATCTTATTTATTAAATGAGAAGTCACTTAAATGACTTTTGTTTAGGTGTCAATCATAGAAAGAGTTTAAGAAAATTTGTTATGATTTGATTGGTTGAAAGATATTCAATTTTTAATTATTTTAATTAGATCTAAAATAAAAGGTAAGTCTAAAACTAATTAATATCACTTACCAAATAGTCTAAATGATATTACAAATAATAATTTATAATAACTAATTTGTCAAAATTATAGAAAGTGTAATAATGTTTGATTTTATATATATATATATATATTTATATAGTACATAAAATAAATAGTAGAACGCAATTTGGAGAAATCGATATAATGATTTCATTTTCTATATAAAACATTAAATTCATATATAAAGAATTATAATAATTATTAATATCTTACAATGTCCATATACGTCTTATTATTCATCTATAAAAAATAAAACATTTACAAAATTATCTATCATGGCTAAGAAAGTTATTTTATCTTAATTTTAAATTATTTTTATGAGTTCACAAAACATTTATAAAAAAAAAACAAAATTCCCCTCACTTAAGTAATTTTTGCTTACATGTTGATCACTTGTGAAGTTTTAAGAAAATTGTTATGATTTGCTTGGTCGATAAATTTTAATTTTATTTATCTTTTTAGATTTAAAATAAAAATTAATCTAGAACCAATTAATATCACTTTCCAAATAATCTAAATTATATTACAAATAATGATTTATGGAGCTAATTGTTGAAACTATATAAAGAATAATATCATTTGATCAATTTTTTATATTTATAAACTAAATAATATAATGAACAAAACTTTTTATAATTTTTAATTATTTTAGTTAGATCTAAAATAAAAGGTAAGTCTAAAACTAATTATTATCACTTGCCAAATAACCAAAATGATATTACAAATAATAATTAATGATAGATAAGTTTAAAAGTTATAAAAAGTGTAATAATGTTTGATCAATTCTTTTATATTTATTTATTACATAAAAATGAATAGAAAACAATTGATTGAGATCAATATAATGATTTCATATTCATATAAAAATATAGTCGTATCTATAATAATAATTAATCTCTTATAATGTCCATATATGCTTTATAAATAAATAGGCTTTGAAAATTGGACAGATTATATTTAATGGAACATGTGAGAACTTTGATTTTAAAAATGTTTTGTATTTAAGTCAAATAATATAGTTAATAAGATAATGTTATGATTGAAAAGAATTCTAAGATAGATTTTTGGTTTATTGATTATATGTTTTGTATTATTATTTGGAGAGAAAAATAAATATTTGGCATAAAATATGTAAAAAATTAGGAAAACATTAGCAAAAATTTAGTAAAAAAAACGAAATGATAATGAAAAAAAAATAAGAAGAGGCCGAAGAATATGCATAATATGTGTTAGTAAAGTTAATGTGATAATTACATATATAATTACATAAGCATTTGTTATTACTAAATATTAACATTTATTTTTACATCAAATTTATAGAAACTTTACGACTGATTTTCAAACTATTTAAAGTTAAAAATTATATTTTTAATGTTTCAAACTATATGACATTGTATTCATAATATATATCTTCATACAATACTTATATCCGCGAATTCGCAGGCAACCACCTAGTAAAACGTTAATTAAACTAATCAAGCTAGCAAAACTGTGTATACGAAATAGCTCAACTAATGGCTCATATTGAACAAGATACATGTGCAGCTCTCAAACTCTTCTCTTTAAGCAATATGGGGTCTGCTATATGGTCGATTGCCTTTTGAAGGTTTGTAAGTTTCAGCGGTGGTTGAGCTTGCTTCTTCGACTTCAGATGCACAACCAAATCTTCGTAAAGAAACTCCACGAAATCATTGGGATTGGTTATGTTTGTAATTGGTTGGAGCATGTACGCCAAAACTATGGCCCAACATATTTCTAATTAATGATCACATTTTGTAAGCCATATATTAGTCAAATATAGCGATTTACATAAAAACAAAACACTTGCTATTTTCATTATGTGAATAGCATATGAAGCTATATGGGGCTCTAGCGATTTGTGCATAGCGATCCTAAGCTCTGTGCGTTGTTGTGTTATTAGCAATTAATTAGTATCATTTGTCGTGGTTTATTTGTGCATTTTGCTGTGTTTTTTTTTTATCTTTCGATTTCGATGTTGTCTATCAAAAATTTAAAGTAGTATAAAATTTACCATTCATACCAAAAATAAACAAAAAAAAAAGGTAAATGAGTTAGTCATTCTCTGAAGCCATGTTAACATACATAATTGATGTAAAAACATACGTATATTAAAATATGTACTGAGCACTAGAAGACAATGTATGTATACACATAAAAAGCATGTACATACATGCATTTGACAACTTGATATTTATATGTATATCCCAGTCAAACAAATATCTTCCAAATCACAATTCCGACTTTTTTTATACTCGTGATTAGTTTCGTATTTCGTGATCCTTATGGTCCTTGAACAACTGCTCTGGTTTCTTATATTAATTCTTCCTAATGTTTTAATAATCTCAATGTGGATAAATTAGGTCTAACTCCAAGTCAAACAACCTAGCTAAAACTAAAAGTAATCACGGACTTTTAATATCATGCGATGAAATTTCTGCGGTTATACAAACGATATAGCTTTGAAGTGAAATTAAAAGAGATAAAGTGGTCAATACAAATCAGTCTTGTACATAAATATTATATTCCGCATGTTAACCATACATAATTGATGTAAAAACATACATAATTTTACCATTTATTAGTGAAATTAACATTTTGACACAAAATTATCTGCCTTTAACATCTCAAAACAAATCATCTACCAAATAAATAACTAAAGAGATTAATTAACTCTCCTATCGTTCGTTGACAGGGCAGGGCGGCTAAGTTAGCTATCGACAAATTTGACTTTAATAACTCTTTTATTATATCGATGGTGTTCACATCACTGTACGTTTGCGTTTAATCAGTCCAATCTGTAACACCAACCCAAAAAAAAAAAAAAAAATCTCTCCTTTTGCATAGATTCCCTCTTCGTTTCCCCTCTCTGATTCCATTTCAACGCTCACGCTAGAGCCAGTCACCATCAAGGTATAAATCCTCTGCTTTCGAGCTTCTCTTGATCCAATAACTGAATTCCAGCGAAAGGTCTTGACTTTTTTCCGGTTTGGAACCACTCTGACCTCTGTTTATGATCTTACAGTGTGTTTGGTCTTCCAGAGAAGAAGAAAAAATACCGATCATGGGGCTTTTGATGGTTCTTGTGATGTGGGTTTTGCGCTGAGCAGTTAAAGTTTGTGTCTTTGTGTGTGTCTTCGTTAGCATCTTGCTGTTGATGGTTTGTGTATGTCTATGTGTGTAATAGAATCTTGGTTTAGAGCTTACGATGGGTTGCGTAGGTTCTAAACAAAGGCCTTTTCGTAGAAAGTCTACACTATTGTCGGAGAAACGTTCCTCGCGGTTTGATTCGTCGAGGTTAGATGAGTGGATCCAACCTCAAGTTGTGTTTGATAGATCAAGTAGCAGGAGAGACGCCAAAGATAGTAAGTTGATCGAATCCGAAATGTTGAGCTCCAACAGGTATTACTGCGATCACCAGGTTGAGAAGATACATGACCAAGAACTGAGAAAGGCCTCGAGTCCTGTTGTGAAACCAGATTTGGAGATTGGTCCGAAGGGCATAGAACCGAAGCTAGATAGATGGAATAGCATTGACTCCAAAGTTCGATTGATCGAATTTGAAAAGTTGAGTTCCAAAAGGTTGTCTGATCATCATCAGATTGACAAGGAACCAGAAGTTCAAGCCGTTGTTCCTCGGGAGTTAAGTAAGAAGCAGAGTGTTGCTGCTGCTCCAAAGGACACAGAGCTGAAGCAACTAGTGTCAGCAGGATGGCCTACGTGGCTAGTCTCCGTTGCTGGTGAGGCTTTAGTTGATTGGGCTCCACGTCGAGCTAGTACCTTTGAGAAACTTGAGAAAGTAAGTTTCTTTTTTTTTTCTTTTTTTAATCGAACTCTCTCTGTTTTGTAGAACTTACTTTTATTCATGGATGCAGATTGGTCAAGGAACATATAGCAGCGTCTACAGAGCACGTGACCTCACTCACAACAAGATCGTCGCCCTCAAAAAAGTACGGTTCGATCTCAACGACATAGAAAGCGTCAAGTTCATGGCGAGAGAGATCATAGTAATGCGGCGTCTAGACCATCCCAACGTCCTCAAACTCGAAGGACTCATCACCGCACCCGTCTCATCGTCCCTCTACTTAGTCTTTGACTACATGGACCATGATCTCTTGGGACTCTCCTCCCTCCCCGGTGTCGAGTTCACAGAGCCTCAGGTACTAACTAGTGCCACGTAGATGCTTTGCTATCTTATTTTACTAAGTGTAGATTTCTTTTATGTCTATGTTGTGTTTAGGTTAAGTGTTACATGCGACAGCTTCTAAGCGGGCTTGAACATTGTCACAGCCGCGGCGTGCTTCATCGAGATATAAAGGGTTCGAATCTTCTGATCGATGGTAATGGAGTTCTGAAGATAGCTGATTTTGGGTTAGCGACGTTCTTCGACCCGAAGGCGAAAACTGTTGCTTTGACTAGCCATGTTGTCACTCTATGGTACCGACCGCCAGAGCTTTTGCTTGGAGCTTCTCATTACGGTGTTGGGGTTGATCTTTGGAGCACTGGTTGCATCTTAGGTGAATTGTACGCTGGTAAACCAATCCTACCTGGCAAAACCGAGGTAAATTAAATGCACATTCTTATAATCAAAGCCTGATCTGAGGTTCTGGGGGGATATAATTTAAAAAAAAAAAGTTCATCATTTGAGGTCTTAAATATATATAACATTTAAACATTTTTGGGATCAAGACCAATCTTTCATTGGCTGTTCCAGATACTGTTAGGCCTGCGGGTCGGTTTTTTCGGTTAGTCGGGTCAGGTAGTTTGGAATTTGGCTTGTTCGGGTCGGGTCAAAATCTCACCAAAGTGAACCAAAAAAGTTCGGTTCGATTTTCGGTTAGTTTGGTTTAAAAAGATTTAACGAAGTTTTCGGTTTTACGGATAGTTCGGTTAAATTTTTGGTTTAAATTGAAGAAATTCGGAAAAATATTCGGTTAGTTTGGTTATTTCGGTTCGGATTTTGGTTAGTACAGTTTGGTTAGTTTGGTTAAGTTTTTGGTTAAAAGTTTCCAGATCCGATCCTGCTTATATAATCTTCTTGCATGTTGTTGAAAAGTTAACTCTAAGTTTAGTAGCGGTTGATCTTTTCTAGGTGGAACAGTTGCATAAGATCTTCAAGCTATGTGGTTCACCAACAGAAAGTTACTGGAGGAAACATAACTTACCTTCTTCAGCTGGATTCAGAACTGCTATTCCTTATAGAAGAAAGTTATCAGAGATGTACAAGGACTTTCCCGAGAGTGTTCTTTTGCTTTTAGAGACGTTACTCTCCATAGATCCTGATCACCGGAGCTCTGCAAGTAGTGCCCTTGAGAGTGAGGTAACTGGTTCTTGGTTTCATGTGATTATTTGATCATGGAAGTATACTTATTCACAACACTCTTTTTGTTTGTTTTCGTCAGTACTTTAAAACCAAGCCGTTGGCTTGTGATCCATCTTGTCTACCAAAGTATCCACCTAGTAAAGAGATTGATGCTAAATTGCGTGATGATGAAGAGAAAAAGCAACGACCTGAGAAACAAGAAAGGCAAGACTCTCAGGGGAGAAGATCACACGAGAGAAAAGCCATCCCACCGATCAGAGCAAATCACTCTCTATCAATGTCAATGGATGTAAGTAACTCTATAAGGTCTTTAACTTTCAAGGTCACAAAGCAAATCACTCTGTGTGTGTGTGGCAAATGCAGAAACCATACCTAGATTTGAAGAGCAGAAACGAGAGTTTCAAGTCGTTTAAGGAAGAGAGGACTTCTCATGTCCCAGCTCCTGATTATCCAAATATGCAAACAAGAAACAATCAAAGCGGCGAGAGAGTTTCGTACTCGGGTCCATTGACGAGCAACCGGAACGTGGCTAAGTCGACAATGTATGTGAAGGAGAATGCACCTCCTCCTAGATACCCTCCATCTAGAGTAAACCCGAGGGTTTTGTCAGGTTCAGTCTCCTCCAAGGCGTTATTAGATCAGCCAGTAATGAATCAAAGAAGAAGGGATAAACGAGCGTACAACAGAGCTGACACTATGGATAGTAGACATATGACAATACCAATCGACCCATCTTGGGTTAGTTGATATTCTCTGTATTGATTCTCTCCTTTAGAAGCAAATCTTATTAACTTATTTTGTTGTGTTTCTGTGTGGACAGTATAATCCAAGTGACAGCAAGATTTACACGTCAGGACCGTTGTTGGAACAGCCAAGCAGAGTGGATCAGATGCTTGAGGAACATGACAGGCAGCTTCAGGAATTTAGTAGACAAGAACAGAAGGCTCGGGAAGACAAAACTGATAAGTGTGAGCAATCATGAAGACTGGACAGTCTTTTAAGTTTCGAAACTAGAGTGAACGAGCTTTTTCAAATGGAGAAGCCAGCACCAGTTGAGTAAAAGATCAGCCATTGATATCAGGTGGTTCGTTTATTTGGATTATTCCATCTGTTTGCGATGATAACGGCTTCAGCCGCTATTGTTTAATTAAATTGTTGTATTTACGATGTGTCATTATAGAACTTCATTTGTGTATATACATATGATGAAAAGATTAGACTATATGGTTATTGTTGTAATGGATTGAATCATAATCTCATCGCCGGTAGAGATAATTTCACGATTCTCTTAATTCAATTCTCTCATCGCCACTGAATGGTTTACTAGATTTGTCTTAGAATTCAGATTTAAATATCCAACTGAATCCTCCTGGGCAATTAAGGCTAATCATGTCAAGAACTCAAGTCATTTAACAACAATAAGTCTAACAAAAACAATTCAAGGGATTGACAGAGATGAAAACAAATGAAAAAAGAATACAAAACTGAAGATCAGAATATTAGAAGTCATTCTCATACACACATTAATGTGTCAGAAGGTGTCCTAAGATTTTAACTGATTTATCATCACTTCTTCAGTATTACAATCTTCAGAAAAAAATATCAAAACCGAGTTGAGCTGAATCAAAAACATCGAGCCCGTTTAATGAGAAGAAACTTTTCAATAAAACCGTGAAAAAGGAACTTAGAAGAAGTATAAGAATCAGAAAGAACGTAGCGAGTTGGAATTTTTATCGATCATCAAAAGATTATCACAGATCTACAACTTTCATCACTTTCTTTATAAAAAAAAAACACTTTGAGAACCAAATAATTCACATATACAGAATCGAAAAACCATTAAGAGGGAACAGAAAATTTCATTGGTAATGAATAGAAACTGGCGTCTTATCTCGGTGATATGATTTTCATAGAGAGATCGACGAAGTATATAAAGGAGCGGACATGAAGCCCTAAACCTAAAAGTTATGTTCGGACAAAAGTACGAACTGGGCTTTGCTTTGATTGGAGATGAACAAGAAACACTTAAAGCATGCTCGGACAAAAGTATTATTTGGGCTTTAGTTAGACCAAGCCCAGTCTCAAAACTCCGTCACGGAACTACACTAAGGCAAATCAGGTCAAGTACAATTTGGGCTTTAGTTAGAATCAGCCCAGTCTTAAACGGCGCCGTTCCCGTCATCGGTGATAAATTTACCTTTTGGTCTCATATTTTCTAATAACTCGAATAACAGCAGTTAAGTTTCTAAAATATATCTCAAAATCACAACTTTCTTTCAAATTTCTCTCCCGCACTGCGATTGATTACATACTTTCAAACAGACCTTGTAAGACATAGTCAAGTATCAAACTTCCTGATATTAAGATGCACACACATGTATGTGTTCTTACTTCTTACATATCAGAAACCAAACCAAAACAAAATTGTACATAGACCTCACTCCTTGCTTGCTACCTTCTCTGTGCCTTGAATCTTGAAACCGGTTTTGATGGCTGAGACCCTGAAGGCTGCTTACATAATAAATAAATAAACAAAAACAGGCAATAAGAATCATATTTTCAGCATTATGTGTGTCGTATGGTAGAAACATACCTGCATTTTGCCGTGGGTGTTGGTTTCTAGATTATGGGTGTGCTCTACGATCAATCCAGTAAAAGCCTACACGGTTGGGAGCAGATGTTTTTTACAAACTTATCAGATCTGCCCGAGTAACTATACTACTAGCAAACATTTGAGCGAGAGAGAGATATGTAACCTTGTTAGTATCAAACTTGGCCTCTGGTTTTTGTATAGGTGACTGCACCAAAAAAAGTTGACATGATCATGTGTGAGATTCTTGTTTCTGTATTTGGGTTTTAAGTATAGCTTAGAGTATGAGATAAGATATACCTCAATCTTTTGTGGACCTACAACACTGGAACTTGCTTTTGATCTGGAAACAGCGGATGTTGCTTGAAAGTCTCTCCATGTTTCAGCGTTTTGCTGGGGGATTCCTCCACGCGGTTGATCTTCTGTCCATAAAAGAACAATATATGTTGGTTAGAGAACGGCAGATTATTCATTATTAATTCGACAATGAAGTCAAACTTTTCTGATGTCTGAACTGCTTTTGGATTATAGAGCTATAACCTTTTTGGAGATATTGTGGCTTCTCAAGAACAGATTCCTCGTATCCAATCCCATTGTCGTCTGTTTTATCTCCAAGACCCTTCACAACATCGAGCTCCCTCTCCTCCACACTTCCATCATCCCCATCCTCACCCTCCTCCTGTTCTTCTTCCATTTCAAGTTCATTCAACCTGGACATGATTCGAGCAAACTCATCGTCTTTATCTTCACCTTCTCCCGCCTCTCCTCCAGTAACACCAGAAGCCTCTTTCTCAACACCTCGCTGAAGCACAGTTCCAGAATCTTCTTCTTCTTCTTCTTCGTACTCTTCTCTAATCTCAAGAACTCCTTCCTATTAAAGAAACACCACTTAAGATGCATATCCAAAAAATAAAAAAGGATAAAACACCAACAGAAGAAACATACCGCTGCTTCTGAAGCAGTATTAGCAAAGAACGAAGCCTCCGTCTGAAAATCATCAATCTCAGCTTTAAGTGAATGAATCTGAGACTGTAAAGTCTTGTCTCTTCTCCTCAAAACATCAACGGTCTGCTTCGATGTTCTGTCCGTATAATAATTCTCTCCCAAAAACACCTAATTGTCAAACAAATCCTTTACTTTAAAGTTTTAAACCAATGTTAACTTCACACTAAAAGCTTCTAGAAGCTTCTAGAAACTTACCAAACACTCGTTGGTGTGAATCAACCGACCTGGAAAAAACGCTATTTTACCGAAGGGAACCTGTGTGTGTACAAAAGATTCAATCAAAAGGAGTACGAAATTAGAATATAAAGGATTGAAAAAAACTCGCCATGATGTTGTGATGGAGCTTCTCGGGGAGCTTCTTGACGAGACTGATGAGATTGTCGTTCTCGTCGACGAAGCCTTGAAGACGATTCATCTCTTCCCGCTTCTCTCTGATTCTCTCCTCCACGTAGCTCGCTGCTTTCCGTGCCTCTTGCTCTGAGAACAGCGACGCTAGAGGCGTCACTGTTCCCTTCGTCTGCGGCGGCTCCATTCCGGCGAGGGTTCGAGCAACAAACGATTGCAGAAGAAAGAACAAAAAAAAAATCGAGAGGGAAGTGACTCTGCTACACAAAAAAGGCTTTATATCTTATGCTGGACTTCATGGGCTGAAATGTTACGGCCCAATATATTATTGCAACTGTCATGGCCCAATATATTTTTCTAAGAATCCATTGGGTATAAAAATGAAAGATTTTTTTTTTTTTGCTGAAAGAAGGGTCATGTGCTATAAGTTTCTATCACCGTTTTGATTGTTACATTTTTAGGCCTACCCTACTGACAAATGTTAAAAGTTGCGTTGTTTTAAATAATTTTCTACTAATCTTGATTATTTATTGGATTATTATGTGTAATATAGTTCACACACACATGCCTCACATGTAATGCAAAGTGTGGAGAATGGTGATAATGCAAATGGGTTGGCAAGTAGGCTTAACACACGAACATGTAATACAACACAAAAACAAGGCCGACGACACGTGCGAGGTTTTGATTCAACACTCCAAATTCAGTACATCTTTGGATCCAAATCCCGTTATTACTTCATTACACTAAACACTTTCCAAAAAGAAAAACAAAAACAAAAGTTTATCTAATAAGCTTAAAAGGAATATATATGCAACGCTCACAAAGTTTTAATGTTATAGGGAAGCTTTAATAAATAGCAGTATTTTTGATAAATTTGTTAATCTATAAAACCTAATTTTTAAATACAATAGACAAACTTAAAAATCTTGTATGATATTGTTTGTTACTAAAAATGTATTTCCAATGCATTTGTCAACGAGTAAAATGGTTTATGAATAATAGATAATGAATAAGAGTTTAATTTTACAATGATGCAAGGAAATAAATACAAAATGATAGATTTAAGAGAAAGCAACACCAAATCTCTAATTACGATCTATTATCGTTTTGATTTGAACGACGTCGTTTAAATTTATTGGATAGATATTTTAGTCAATGCATTAGTTGGTCAAACAATTATTACCATTTGTCTACTAACGCAAGGTTAGTCAAAGTAGATTCGGTCTTAAATACTATATTCGGATAATTATCTTAATTGTTTTCAGATTTGTATAGGTATAAAGATCACCATTGCTTGGATGAGAAAGCTCAATTCTCTCAAATAAGTATATGTGATTAGAAGAAAAAAAACAAATTAGGCTGAAGACTATGATATTAAAATTACTTTAGAAAATAAATAAGAAACAGAGGAAAAGGTGAAGGAAAAGTCTCTCCGTTTTCTTCGTCGGCCTTCCTTTCTCCTTTTCTGTCTCTCCTTTGGCACCGAACCAAAACAAAAAACAAAGACAGAAGACAACAAACTACTACCATCAAAACAATGCCTGCGTTGAACAACTTTTCCGCCGCCGAGAAAGAAGACGACCAACTTGGTCGTACCACACAAGCTGAGGAGAAAGAAGAAGATCCGGACCACATGGATGTGATGGAAGAAGAAGAAGCGTTAGAAGAAGAAGGTAAAGGTTTGGTTTATAGTTGCATATTACTTGTGGATACGTATGTACGTGTATGTATAATGAATGTTAAAGTGATCGGCTTCTTTGATCAAATACAGGTTCCAAGGAGAGAAGTCCATCTTCTACATCAGAAGAGCAATCAGAATCAGAGTAACAACAATTCTCTTCCCTTTGCTTCTCGGTTCTCTGTACCAAATATTAAGCTCTCGTTACCAGATTTGACTTTTATGATTGTTAGTGTCACTGTTCTGCTTTGATGGGTTTGAAGCGGAACCAGTGTTCTCTGATGTCCTTAGATCTACATTCTAGAAACTGATCCGATGCATTGCATTGGTTCTTGCTTGCATGGTGTAGTTACTATCATGTTTTTACTCAAATATCAAAAAAAATTATAGCTCAAGTAGCATTGTGCTTACGTTTGATCACTAATAGGTGAGTATGACATTGTGTACATTAATCTTGATATGATTTGTCTTCCATTTTATTTAAGCTTTCTGTGTTATGATTCTCTTTTAGCTTAACGTAATTATTCTTAACATGACTATGAAATTGATTCGATGCATTGTATGGTTCTTGCTTGCATGGTATAGTACTGTCGTGTTTTTACTCAAATATCACAAAGTGTATAGTTCAGTGGCAAAATCGTTCGCCCTAATAAACCTCTCAGGCACAATTCTCGAGAAACTCCTTTGGTCACCGTTTCACGGCGTCGGCGGCGCATTTTCTCGCCAACGTCGCCTCTGTTTCCTTCCTCCCATGCTTCTCTTCACTTTGGTCTCTGTCTACTTAAGTTCTTTTGGAGTTTTTGTGTTGTCTTTTCCGTGCTCGGCTCCTCCCTCCTTTGAGATGACTCGTATGGCATTCTCTGGCGGTTTGGATACCACCGGAATTGTTTGTTTCTCCGGGGGTTCCCGGTCTACATCTCGTCCAAGCGTTTCCTCCCCTCGCTGCAGCCTCTACCTTGGCTCCTCGCTTGTCTCGTGCAGATCTGCGAGCCTTGTCTCCATCAACGTAACTCAGAGACTCTCAACCGAAGATTTTCGACGGATCTCTTCCTCCCTTCCACCGCAAGTCCTCCTTCCGCCTTTAGTTTCCGGTGACCGAACGTCTGCTGTCTGTGGGGCTCCACGCTTGACCCGCCGTTCAGATCTGGAAGCATTTTGGTTGATATGGACAATCTCACCTCGATTCACAACCACCACCTTCATCCCGACAAGGTCCCGTTTTAAAAGACTCTACTATGGATACGGCGAGGTCCGACGCGCTGACGACAGTTCTGCTCCATCTTCGATAGATGGTGGTGTGAGTCTTGTCGACTTCGGGGAGATTAACTTGCCATCAGCTGACACGCCGTGCTTCATAACCGGCGACTGCCCCTTCAAATCCGACAAGAACCCTAAGCTTTCAAGTCTCCCGATCAAGCAGGCGTTCAGTTTAAAGCCAAGAATGTTAATCTTCTGGGCCTGGCCATGTAAGATCTGTGAATCTGTTATTCATCTTGCTGGCCCACCAAATCTTAAACTCGTGTTTGATGATTTGTTAAGTGTGGCAAAGATGCAAAGGATTTCCGGTGGGTTCACCGGGGCCTTTATCTTGAGCTTAATGCCATATTTCCCTTTTACGAAGAATAGTTTACCGGTGGGTTCACCGGGTTGGTCTCTGTCATCACCATACCTCCTTTCTATGAAAGGAGAGGAATTCCCGAACTCGTTGTTGAGTTCCGGTTTCAGCTTCCTCGTCTATGAGAGCTGGTCTTCAAAGTCACTATATGTGACTATTTCTATGCTGTCCGACTTTGTCGTGAAGGTTACCCCGACGCTTTCAAGCTTCGTCTCGAATCCGCTGTCATCTTCATTTGAAGAATTATCTTGTTTAGTTTACATTGTTGTAGTTTATGTTTTCAATCAAAGAGGATGTTTAATTCCCTCTAATCGTTATAATCAAGCAGTTTGAAGAGTAATGGAATTAAGTTGTGTTAAAGAAAAAAAAAAAAAAGTATAGTTCAAGCGGCATTGTGATTAGTTTGATCTCTAGAATGTGAGTATGACATTGTGTAGATTGATCTTGAAATGATTTTATCTTCCATGTGATTAGTTTGATCTCTTGAATGTGAGTATGACATTGTGTTATGAGTCTCTAGTAGTTGATCATCTCTGACTTTTGATGAATTATTTGCAGATTTATAGAAGGTATTGATCTAGAGGATATCCGTACGTACGTGCAGTGTCCGATATGTCTAGGTACTTTCTCTTCTGCACAATTTATATTTCAAAGTCAACCAGCTTTAACTGCTCTTGCCGCCCCCATTCGTGTCAGTGTTGACTATCTAATCAATCTGTTGCACAAACTTCTTTTAGATTGTTCTTACATTGTTGTCAACTTTTCTCATGCTCTTGTTTTTTTTTTCCATTATTGCAGGAATTATAAGGAAAACAAGGACTTTCATGGAATGTCTCCATCGGTTTTGTCAAGAGTGCATTGATAAGTCAATGAGATTTGGGTATGCTTTTGATTAGTATTACATAGGGAGCTTCTTGTAAAGCTTCTTGTGAGTTTTGTTTATTAACAAAATGAATTTTCAGGAACCATGAGTGTCCTGCTTGTAGAAAACATGTAGCCAGCCGACGTTCATTAAGACCCGACCCAAAATTCGATGCTTTTATTGCAGCTATATTCGGAAATATCGATAGTTATGAGGAGCAGGTGAAGCATCTAACACTTTTATTTTTCTCCTTTAGATTATAGAGAGAACGGTTTGCTTATGAGTTCACTTTTGTTCAGGATTTGGCTTTTGATGGAGATGAGTTGGCTCGTAATATGCAGGTTCAGAACCAAAGGCTTTTGCCTCTTAAGACACTCACTTAAGTAACATTTAATGCTTCTATTACAACTTGTTCTTCTTTGGCTGCTTTTTTTGTAGATTCAAGCAACTATAGCTCAAGTATCGCAACGACAATCTGAGGCCCTTGTGAAAACAAAGTCTTCTGGTAAAGATGCACCGAGATCACAGCCTAGTGGTAGTGGCTCCAGAAGAAGAAGGAGGAACAGCAGAAACATGGAACATGATACATCACAAGCCGCCCATGATGATGATGGTGATAACAACAGAGTCAACGCTTCGTCTTCTGCTGAAATACTGCCGAGAAAAAGAAACAGGCGCTCTGCAGCTCGTTCTACAGCTCAGCCTTCTTCTTCTTCATGTCCAAGCAACAATGATAATAACTGCGCTAATGATGTCACAGAGGAAGCGCATCATAGAGACAGCAGAGGCATAGCACATGGGTTTGCATGGGGAAAAGGCGGCAGAAGGAGTAACGCAAGACAAGGGAACAATAACCAAGGAGCTAGTAGTAGTAAGAGTGTTAGGAATGCTCGCTTGAACAGACTTGTGGATTATCTCAGTACCTTAGAGAGTAACAGTGTCTAAAGATTACAGATGTTCTCTTCAGATTTTTATTGGCTTGTTTAGTTTCAAACTCAACTAGTTCTAATCCTATTCATTGGGAATAACATAAAAAAAACTATAAGTTTTGGATAACTTCATAATTTCAAATAGTTTATAAACTGCCAGTCGTTACGAGAGTTATGATGAATCATGTAGTTATTATCCAAGTGTTTCCCCTCCGTTGGCTATTTGGTATCCTTCTACTGTATATATCTTATCCGAAGTCTCCGCCATAAACAAATCATTTCTTGTGTCTGTGTTGCTACTTTCTTGCATGATATCGTTTTTCATTAGTAGATTAAGATCATACATTACTTTGATCAGACAACTTGTGCTAGTATATGCCTTCACCAGCTTGTAAATAGTAATCATTTTGAAGCCTTAGCATGTGTACAGTAATGTTTTAAAATTAAAAATGTTTTCCCTCTTCCACTTCGTCCCTACCTCGCTCATATCACGATTATATAATGAGAGTACATTGTTTACTGAAAGGTATTACAATCCATAAGTTTTATAGTCTATCTTGTTTACTTCGGCTCCTACCAGATTGTTAAAGTCCCCTATACATTTCAGGTACGTATGCATCAAAGCATTTTCAGTCACTGTATCGATTTAAGTCTTGATTACTTATTGCATATTTGTATCGTCATACTTGTTAAGACATTAACCAGAAGGTTTGAGAGACAAGATCATGGGGAAGTCTGATATAGAAATTGCAGTTCTAAGGCATAGAAAAGCCAGGATTAGGGAATTACGCCACAGGCAACTGCTTCATACTGCTGACGTTTCACCCCCTGAGGCGATCAACTACATGGCACAAGGAATATATATGGTAGCCACACAAGGTAACATTAACGCATTTAATGCGTTAATATTAGCTCAGGGAAGAGCAGTTTCTGTTCTGACAGAAATAACTCCCCAAGGAAACACAATCCTGCACCTTGCTGCCGTATATGGTCATTCCCAACTACTTGACCGTATCATCAACCATGAGGAAAGAGTTTTGGGAATCCCACGCCTAGTTCCTAATAATTATCAAAGACTTTTGTTAAGACCAAACTCCAAAGGACCCTTCCTCTCCATGTAGCAGCTCCCGGAGGCCACGCACCGGCTGTGGTCGTTCTTATTAACCACATAAACCAACTTCCGCTTGGAATGCAAATTTTCCTGAGAGAAGGAAGACAGGTAGACGTTGGAGATGTTTGGGTAGTGCAGAACAATGAAGGAAACACTGCCCTGCACCTAGCCTTGAAAGCAAATCATCAACAAGTTGCTTTGCTTCTCGTTGGACTCGATCAAAGGGTTTCTTTCGTTCCTAACGAAGAGAGAGCATCGCCCTTGTACATGGCAGCTGAAGCTGGAGATGCGTTACTTGTGGGCCAAATGTTAAATGAACCTGCTACTCGCTTTGAAGGAAAATCAGTTGTGCATGCTGCAATCAAAAGCAGAAATATAGGTTAGTTTTATTTTTCTTCTTTGTGGTAAAAGGTTTCATTCTTAGAATTGTTTCTTGGTTCTTCAGTTCTTCTTTATCATACTTTTTTTGTGTGTAACTAATCATTTTTTTAAAAAAATATGGCAGCTATCTTAAATCTTCTGTTAGTTCCCAACCGCCAAAACCTCTTCAACGCAAGGGATGAAGAAAAAAGGAGCGTTCTCTCATATGCAGCTTCCGTAGGATATGATGATGGAGTACAACGTCTATTACAGGCGTTTGAAAATATTGCTTATGTTAGGGATCCTGATGGCTTCTTCCCCATCCATTCTGCTTGCAGAAGAGGTCATTTGGGCGCTCTGCAGGCTATCTTGCAATCCTGTCCTGACACTATAGAGCTACTTAACCTACAAGGTCAAAATGTCCTCCACGTTGCAGCTGAATGTGGGAAAACCGAAGTTGTCAAATACATTCTCAGAAACGAACAGTATGCAAACCTCATAAATCAGAAGGATCATACAGGAAACACTCCACTACACTTGGCTACAGTGTTCTGGTATCCAATGATTGTCCATATACTTACAAAGGATGAAAGGGTTAACGTGGGTGAACAGAACAAATTGGGCTTTACAGCTCTTGATGCAGCTGAGGAATGTATGGATTTGAACCCCACTTTCCGTGAGGTACACTCTTTAGCTTTGTATATCTTCCCTTGAGTCTCTCTAGAGTCAAGACTCACACTATCTGATAACCGCATAGGGCTACACAGGAAAGGTTTACATTTACTTTTTACATTGCAGCGACTGACATGGATGGCTTTAGTATGTGTTGGTACACCAAGAGCTCTAAAATTGATGCCCTATGACTCATTTTTGGCACCTGTGCCTCAGGAAGGAATCATCCAGTCCAATGAGATGCCATCTGCCAAAAAATACAAGGATAGAGTTAACACCCTGCTGTTGTTGGCTATACTCGTTGCGACTGTTGCATTTTCTGCAGGTTTCAGTGTGACAAAAGTACCTGAGGGAGAAAAACATTGGTATAAACCAGTTGCGTTGCAAGTCTTTGTGGTTTCAAACACAATAGCGATGTACAGTTCTGTTCTCACAACTGTTGCTCTCATATGGGCACAGCTAGGCGATCTGGTGTTGATCCTCAATGTCTTCAAGGTGGCGCTGCCGCTTCTTGGCATAGCTCTTATTTTCATGTCATTTGCTTTTCTAGCTGGTATGTTTGTAGTGGTGGGAAACCAGCTGTGGCTTCATGTGTTGCTCCTTGCATCAGGCGGCATCTTCTTGGGCATGCTTGTTCTGCTGGTTGTTCCTTTTGTCTGCCCTTATACTTCAAAACCATCCCTTTTCAGGTATGTCTGGCGTTACCCTTTTTGGCTTCTTCTTATGCTCATTGTGCGGGATGATAACGACGATGACTTGGAATGAAACCAGAAGCTCTCTATTGTTATATCCGTTTTTGTCTCGAGCATTATTTGATTTATTTCTGGTTTTTAGTTGTTTCTCTCTGCAATCTACCATGTAAAACAAAAAAAAAAATTATTCTAGAACATGTATTTCAAATTTTCAATGGATGAATCAATAACTTCTTCACAACAATTGATCTATTCTCGATGATAATATCAATGTTCTAATTTTGTAAAACCTTAAATCTGTTCTGCAGTTGGAAATTCATGTTAAGCTTATCTAATGAATCTGACAACTTTGCAGTAACATGAGCCTTTATACTTGTGATGTCTGAATGCTGAACATTTGATTAAGGACACATAAGAGAACGTCAAACATGAAACAAGTTTTTATATCATCACTGTAATCATTTCAAGTTTAATACATTTAAATAAGGGCATTGGGCACATAAGAGAATGTAATACTACAACTATATTAGTAAGTCCTAAGGGAATGTAGGTTCAAGCACTCATGAACATTTCAGCTGCTTCCAGGAAAAGTCTGCTGCATGCAAACTATCTCATCTGACCAGCTGAAGCACTGGTAGCTGCAGACACAGTTGGAGGAGCCATCATAGTTCTTCTCTCGGTTCTTTTGATCACTCTAAGATTTGGTGATTTTGGTTTCGTTATCTCCTTGCTGGACCTGTGTTTGACATAATGTTTTAATCAATAGGTTTCTAAAACACCAGAAGATTGGTCTTGTTTTTCTTTCTAAAACAAGAGAACTTACTTCTGAGGTAAGAAGGGTTTGTTGAACTTAGGCACAGGTCTAGCATGAGGAACCATCGTCTTTCTCATTTGCTTTAGAAACCTCTCTTCCTCCACCTGGTCAAGAGTTTTTCAAAGTTTTTTTTATTACATTTGAGCAAACTTTGTGAGATATATATTTACCAGTTAAGTGTGTGTTTGTCCATACCATTTTCGCAGCTTCACTCTCTTCACGGTATCTCTTGTACTGATTCTCCTTCTCTTTGATCTGTTGATCCAGAAAGAATGATAATTTGTCAGTTCAGAGCTTGTGTAAGCAAGCATTCCTTAATTGTTGAAATGACAGAAAGCCTTACTTTCTGATCAAAGTCTGCTCTCTCAACAGCTCGAGTCTCTACATGGAGGTTGAACTCCTGAATCTCTGTGAGAGGCTTTCGTACTTTCTCTGGAACAGGGATTGGGTCCCTGTGTTCATTACACAAGCTATAGTTAGCTTTTTCGAAAAAAAATTCTGGATATATGAAAATAGCAAAAGGCGACTTACTCTTTTATAACTGGTTGTGCTTTGAAGAGTCTCTTCTGCGCTTCTTCTCTCTCCATTCTCATCCTCTCTTCCCTTTCTCTACGCACTTCATCTTCGTGCCTCACTAGACTCTCTAACTGGAACGGTTCTGGCTTTGTGCATTGCTTGGGTTCTGGTTTTTGTGGTACCTGAGAGAGTTGGAACACGTAAGATTTTCAACACCATCATCTCTTTCCCAACTCCAAAAAAAATGAAGCAAGGAAGGTATTGCATACCACGGGATAGTCGGTTGTGTAAGGATATGGGTTTGCTTTTGGAACTCTGGCCCTTTCATCTCCTATCAGCTTCTGAGTGATCTCCATTACAAACTTTTTCTCCTTTTCAGCGCCTCGTTCCTGGATGTCACAAAGTAATAAAACAGACGGTCAGTAAAGTTTGGTGGCCAAGTCATGTCACTTTTGTTTGTTCGTAGTAGTACATACTTCTGTCCTTAGGTTGAAGGGATTTGGAGCAGTATTCCTTGGTAGAGGCTTTTCATGGCAAGAGTCAGAGGTCAGTGAGAGCTGACAAGAAGAAGTTGTGTCAAACACGATTATATCCAGTCGAACATAAAACTTGCATAAAAAGCAGGCTCTATTAGTTGAAATATACTAAATACCTTGTCGAATATATCTACGACAGGACATGGCTGAGATATCCTCTCATCTGTCGCAAAGTGGAACTCTTGAGGTATGGTTATGTGCTTCTTCATGTTGCAAAAGATGCCCATCTCTCCTTTACTTTCAAATATCTGGATGGGTTTATGTGCTTACAAGTTAGATCGATATATATATATGAAGTAGATGTAAGTTATCTATATCACTTGTTTAATGTAAGTTATCTATATCACTTGTTTAGTAGTACCTTTTTGTTTAAAGGTTTTGCTTTGAATTTTGGTGCCTTCTCTAGTTCCTCTTGCTCAAGTTCCGCAGTAGTTTTTGCTTTAGTAGGACGAGCTCTTAGCATCGTTTGGAGCACTGGGCTCTTTGGTGCAGTAAGGTGAGGAGGCCTACAATCATTATGCTGGGTGCAAGGAAAACAGATGTATCAGATGGCATGAAACCTAGTGTTATATACATACATAAAACATTTCTGTAGCCAAAGAGTAAGTTCCATACCTGCTTAGACACTTCGGTTGAAGCAATTGAAGATGTCTCTGCATGTTGGCTAGCCCTAGCCATTGTTTCAAGATGAAATTCCTGCAATTAGTAAGATATGAGCGTCTTGTAGATCAATAACAGATTCGTTTCTAAAATGATCACTCTCTGAATGTCTGTCTCTACCTGAAATTCTGGCAGTTGTGGTGTGCTTCTTTGAGGCGCAGGCAAAGCTGGAGCTGCCAAAATCTGCATCAAAAAAAGAGAACGCATTGTTTTGTTTTAGATTTCTATTTATGACGTATAGATATGTACCACAGTGAAACCAAATGCATTACCTTCTTGTTCACAGGTCGAGCTTTAAACTTGGGAATCTTTGCCAACATCTCTTCCTCAAGCTCTGCACTGCTCTTCACTCTTACAGGACGAGCTCGTTGGGATGTCACAAATTCAGGCTCCTTTGGTCTTGTCAGTGTCAACTTAGTTCGGTTCTGCGCAAGGAAAGCAGCAGCGTCCTGGAAGTTAATTGAAGATATTCCAAGAAAACAAAAAGATACGAGTAAATTAAAAGGATCAAGAGATTACTTGTGGAAGAGAAGGGTTGGCATGAGGAAGTGACAAGTCTCGCGTGCTTGTTTGGAACTTTTTCATCAACTCAGCAGTTGACATAAAAGGTGCAACTTGCTCACGGACATAAACCTAAAGAGTGAACATAAGAGTTAAGAACCAGGGCCTATCAAAAAACTTTATAAGCATCCATGAAGCAGAACGTACCTTCCTGTTCTCCTTGGGAGTTTGCTTAGTGACCGAAGGGCATACGTTGAAACCGGTGTTAACGAGACCTTGTCTTGTCTTGTGGAGCAGAGTTGTTGGTTTTGGATTTAGAATCTAGGAAAAAACAATGATGATGAGGTAACAGTTTCAGTCATGGAGTGAGATATGTAGTCAAGCTTGCTGTTATTGAAAATTTTGGCTCACCTGTCTTGATTTTCCATCATCTAGCTTTTGCTTTTTGATGGCTTGGTTATCCTGAATCAGACTGGTAGTGCCAGCTATGTTCTTGGGACTCGTTTCCCTGCAAGGAGGCATCATAACACATAACAAAACGATTACTAGAGGAACCTGAAACCAGATTCGGGTATGGAATGTTTATGAAGAGTGTACCTTTTCACACTTTTCTGATTAGTTCCTTTCAGTTGAGAAGACGAGTGTGGCTGATTTTTCGGCCTAAGCGCAGATGGATTCCTCAAAAGACTAGCTATCTTTCTAGCAGTTTGCTGCTTCTTAAGATCCATTGACTTTCCTCCATGAGATGACTGCAGTGGTGGTTTGGGTGTGCAAGCTTCTGTCCTAGAAGGAGGAATGTTCTCCTTGTTTTCTATCTGCTTAGGCGTTTTCTCCCTGGTATTGCTGTTGAATGAACACGAAGAAAGAGTATTAGAAAAGCCTCTCATCTCACTAAAACGCCATTACAAACTCCCAAAAAAAAAAAGATAAATAAAGAACCTTGCATCTGCTGCGTCCTTGGAACGGCTGTGAGTTGGCTTAATTGTGCTTGCTTCAGTAGTATCACCTTCCTCTTTCTTAGCCTCAGAGATAATATCACTCTCCGGTTGTGAAGCAATAGTTGCAGCTACTGGCTCTGAAGGCTCTTCATCCTGCAAAGTGCTCATATTCAGAAAGATTACAAAATTGAATACTTGCAATTGATATATAATCATTGCTGAATTGAGGCAAAACCTTTATTCGTTTATCTTCTTCTTCTTCTTCATTGAAGTTACACATGGTCTCTACCTTGAAACATCTCCTTGCTTTGATTCTAGGAACCGATGCTACACACACACACACACACACAAAACTTGAATTAAAACTTTGAACATAAAGTTATCTTGATTCAACTTGCAATCCCTAATCAGAACTCCAAACCCCAGATCTAACAACGATTCTCGAAACCTAGGGATCTAGCGATCAAACGAAGATACTCACGAGAAGGCGCGCAGCTCAGAGCCGATGCAAACCAGAGCTCAGCTCGGCGAGCCTCGCCCTCCGTCTCGCCGTTAACGAAATCGAACCATCGCGGCGCCAAGAACTCGTACGTCTGATCAACGATCGCCGTCGCGGCACTGCCGATTGGTTCCTCCGTCGTTCCTTCCATGCCTATATCGGATCGAATCGCAGAACTAGGGGGAGAGAGATGTTCTTTCTTTGGCTCCTTCTTTGCAGAGGGAATGTGTCTGTCTGTATAATAATAATCTGAATAAAAAAGGGAGAAGGAACGATCACAACGGTCAGATTTTGAATAAAGATTTTTTTTCTTTTTCTGCATCGGCTCCTCCTGTCTCTAACGGCTATATTTTTCTCCAGCCATTCTTCATCCTTGAAACTGCGTCGTTTTGATGATTATCTCCCTTGTTTCACGACGTCGTTTCATCACCAATGAAATTTTGTTTTACTGATCAACTAATATGAGACGTGTGTTTTTGTATATATTATCGATAATTTTTTTTATATTTGATCATTTTATTTATACATATACAATATTTTTTTGTTGTTATTATATAATTTCTTTCCGATGGACCGGATCAATTTTTATTAAAAATTGTGGAACTAAACTATAATTAATATATCATGGGTTGATCGGATTGGACATTAAATAAATTATGACACAAAAACCTTATTTTTTTCACAGAACACATTTTTGAAAAAATGAATAGTAGTATTGTTTCCACTTTTCTACGGTTGAATTATTTTGACATTTATCTTACATATGGTTTTGAAAGGTTTCAGATTAACCATCGAATTGATACATGTCATTTTGATGTTTTTAATCGTATGCTTAAAGAAAACTTACATTTTTCTAATTTAGAGTCATTTTAAAAAATTCAAAATATAACATATAAAAAAATCTAACATATAAGAAAAATATAACATATAAGGTTTCCTCATTTTTGTAATTTAAAGTCGTTTAAATTTTTTTAAAATATAACATATAAGATTTCCTCATTTTTGTAATTTAAAGTCATTTAGAAAAAATTAAAAATATAACATATAAGAAAAAAATCTATTTAGTCATAGTCATTAATTGTCATCAAATGATAAATTAATCTTTATTAGTCATAATAATTAATTGTCATATATATATATAGTCATTAATTATCATATATATATATGTTAATCATATTATGTAATTTTGTACTCTCTCTTTTCTGAAATATAAGATGTTTAGAATAATTTTTATGTTCAATATATAAGATGTTTTCATCTTTCTAGGTAACTTTAAGTTTATCAAAAACTGTGTAGTCAATCAAATTTAATAGTTCTATTTTGTAATTGGTTGAGTAATTTTTAGTTTATAATTTTCATGATATTTTTTTAGGTAAAAAGTAACTTTTTGATAAGTGTGTACTACCTAAAACATCTTATATTTAGGAACAGAAGGAATAGCTTTTATTTAAGGAATGAATACACGTTTCTTATATTTTCGGTTAATATAATGTTCCGTATTAATTAGATTTTGACCAACATTTTTTTCAATTGATTCTTAAGATGTCACGTAAGTTAAATTGTCATTATAATCAAGTGACACCTAAACTGCTAAACATAATCTCTTTTTAATTAGTATAAATTTAAGATTACAACTTTTTAAATAATCATTAATTAATATAGAAGGGATTTGTTCCTTCCACGTGTCTCTATTTAGCGCTTTATTACAGCAATCAGTGTCTCTCTTCACTAAGGGCATCATTATTTGGAGGCCCTTAAGACATCCCTTAGAGGAAGGGGGTGGGAACCGAGGAAGAAAGAGAAGGGAAAAGCCCTTAATTAAGGGTTGTCCCTTACTCTCCAACGACCAAAAAAAAAAAAAAAACAAAACAAAACAAGGGACTTTCTTTCTCTCTCTCTTCGTCCCACCAATAATGATGCCCTAAATGCGCAAACGTACTTCAAGGTCCCTTCGAACCGATTGCAATAAATCTTCATCAGATTATTACTACTAAACAAATTTTGCCGTGAAAACAATAAGATTGGATGACAAAGAAAAAAACAATAAAATTGTTTCGAGATAAACACCAAATTTGAGCTAGTACTATCAATATAGAGTCTCTCTCTTTCCTCCATTCTCTCTCCAAAATCTTTCACGGAAGAGATGATGAGAGTACTCAGATTTTTGTGTGTTTCTGATCAGTTGATCAGATGTTTGTCTATGGAAAGCGATGGTTCTCTTAACACTGGTTTTGCCGGTTTTTGATTCTGGGAAGTGGTGAACCTTTTCATTGTCTTCGCCGACTCACCACCGGGGTTCTCCCGGTTCCGTTTGATCATCGTTTTAGTGGTTCTTTGTTCAATTGATTCTTCCTCTCAATCTTTGATTATCGATTCCTCTCCTTGTTAAAGGCGTTTTTTTATCTTCGAGCTCTTTCTCTGTCTTTAAAGATGATCGGTGTGTATGTAGGAATCTCGATGATTAATTTAGATTGAAGTCGATTGATTTGTTTGAAGCGCTTGATCTGTCAAGCCTGATTCTTCGGCTGATCTGGGTTGAGAGCCGTTCGTTTTGAACGGTTTCTTCTTCGATTAAGTCTCGTCGACGGTAGAGCTCCGCCGTATCGTCTTGCTGGCTCCGGAGGGAAGCTGTCTCTCTCGCGTCTTGACGCGTGGCCATTGATTGCTGGGCAATCGACCATGTGGTGGAAGCCTGAAGATCACTTCTCCAACGGTTTTCTTTTGGGTTTACGGTCCAAAAATTTTATGTATGATGGTCTTTTGTTTTAGGTCTTTTATCTTTCTTTTTTGGATCGGGTTTTGTCTTTGTTTGGATCTTCACCTTTAATAAAATTCAGTGGAAAAAAAAAACATCAAATTTAGAAGCTTTGGAATTTGCAGAACAATGACGCACGTAAGGACATATAGACAATTTTAAATTCCAAATTAGAGTCACAGTGATGCCAAAAATGTATACCGATCCAAAAACATTGCACTTATTCAAACCGGAAATAATGGCACTAAACAGAAACAAAAAACAATGTTCCTTTTGCCGTCAAACAATACTAGTATAGTTATCGTTTAGTATTATTTAGTGTAAAATACCGCTTCATTTGTATTTCTGTTTATATAATTCTATCCAATTCCAAAAGAAAACACATATTCGAACTTGATTTATTCTAAACTTTGGACGTAAAAGTCATCGAAAATATTAATATATGAGCTGAGACTATGAAGGTAGAAACCAAAAATGTATTTACTTCCTCACAGCCACGCAACCAATCGAAAGCGTGACACTTGTACATACACATGCATCCTGCCTTTGAGAAAATACAAGAATATGTATATTTAATTAATCTATAACCCGATGATAAATGGCGTATGAAATATAAAGACGTATTTTCTGAAACATCTTTTGTAGCTGGATTTGTATTTAATCTCGTGCATATCCTTTCTGTGTTGCAAAGTCTTGTTAGATTCGATGTACGAAAATTATGTACCCTCTAAATTTATATAATATAAAATTAAATATGCCACTAAATTATTGAATCATGTACATTAATCAAACTAGTTCATTTTTAGGTTCGTACGATTTACAAATTTAATAATTTTGTAATGAAAAAAGTTGTTTTTCTACTTATTTATTAATTTGACAAGAAAACAAATCGAAAAAGGAAGAGATAGTTAATGGAAATTGATAAGGGAGAGAGAAGAGGAGGTGGTGACTGTGATGATGAAAACATAAGCACATGTGTTAGGTCCGAAGCAAGGAGAGAAAGGCAGCTCCTGCTTCTTTGCATGAGACCTCTCTCTTGCTCTTCTCTTCTCTTGCCACGACTCCTCTCCCCCATACCATATCACACTTCTCCCTTCAACTTTTGTCTTCTTATTACATCTCATCACCATTCATAAAATAAATGTAATAATCTAAATAAGCTAAAACTAACAATATTTTAATGCAAGTTATAACTTATTCTCATGTCTGTATCCATACTCAAACCCCCATATAAATAGACCGCATGCAATATCATGTTCTCTCATCTTGCACTCATCTCTCAAAACTATAACACAAGAATAAACAAAACACGTCTTCTTGTTATTAGTCATGGACATCGTGAGACCAACGGTGGAGATTCCACCTCGAAAGCTTCTCTCGTCTTCCAAGTCTTTTTCAGGGGAGGCTTCCCCTCGTTCTTCGCCGCGTAAACATAACTGGAACAACAAGAGCAACAAGACCTCTACATCTGAACAAGAAGAGGACAGCTTCAACGAAGACAACACCAACACCAACACCAACAACAACAAAGATGCTAAAGAGTATTGTTATGATTCCGACACCGATGATCCTTACGCGAGCGACCATTTCCGTATGTTCGAATTCAAGATCCGACGTTGCACCCGTAGCCGAAGCCACGACTGGACTGACTGTCCCTTTGCTCATCCCGGAGAGAAAGCTCGCCGTCGTGATCCTCGTAGGTTTCAATACTCGGGTGAGGTTTGTCCCGAGTTTCGTCGTGGTGGTGATTGTAGCCGTGGAGACGACTGTGAGTTTGCTCATGGAGTCTTTGAGTGTTGGCTCCATCCCATTCGTTACCGTACTGAGGCTTGTAAAGATGGTAAACACTGTAAGAGAAAAGTATGTTTCTTCGCTCATTCGCCACGTCAGCTTAGGGTTCTTCCGCCGGAAAATGATTCCGGCGGCTCATCAGCCTCTACGTCTCAAGCCAAGAATCAGAATCCTTGCTGTTTGTTTTGTAGCGGTTCTCCGACGAGTACTCTTTTGGGTAACTTGTCTCATCTTTCTCGATCTCCCTCCTCATCTCCACCTCTTTCTCCGGCTCACAAAGCCGCTGCCTTCTCACGGCTGAGGAGTTGCGCCGCTTCTGCTGCAGCCGCAGGGTCGGTTAACTATAAAGATGTTTTAAACGAGCTTGTTAATTCGTTGGATTCTATTACCCTAGCGGAAGCCTTGCAGGTGAGTTCCCCTTCTCCTTCGCCTGTTTCTGCGGCAGCTGCGGCGTTTGCCTCGTCCTGCGGTTTGAGCACTCAGCGTCTCCATATCCAACAACAGCAACAAAGCAGTCCTTTACAATTCGCGCTCTCGCCTTCCACTCCAAGCTACCTAACCAATTCGCCTAGGGCAAGCTTCTTCAGCGATGATTACACTCCTCGCCAGCGAGAAGTGAATGAGTTTACACCCTCGGCGGTTAGGGAGAAGACTAGGTTTGAGGATGGTTCTTGTGGCGACCCTGATATTGGATGGGTGAATGATCTCTTGACTTGATAGATCCACGAGTGTATATTCTGGTGGAGATTAATTTACGTTCATGAATCATGGGGAATATGATCAGTGCCAACGGTTTGGTCAGTATGCATGGAGGGATTGTTGTTGAAATTGTTTTCGAGATTTTATTGTTTTACGGATCTCCACGGGAGCTAATTAAGAATCGTCTGTATTGTCTTTGTTTCTAGAATTCTATCTTTTTGGTTGGATTTTACCCAATAATATGTTTGAACTTGTATCATGTGGACTCGGATTGTATAATGTTTCACTATTTCTATGAATATTTTCGCTTCAGTGTATATTTCTTTCCGTCACATCGTTAACAATGGATTTGGACTATTTACTGTCCATCATTATGGATTTTGATAACAGATGATATATTAGGAATGAAATAAATTGCAGGATGTTTAGGACGCGTAATAAGGACGTACGTATAAACTATAATTGAACAGGCCATGCTTAGGCTTAGTTAGAATCAAACAGAGTTGGAAAGTGGATGTATATGAATATTATACCCGTTCCTTTTGAAGAAAACGATGGTCGATGGTATATCATTCTTGAAAGTGTTCATCTAATTACAAAACGTGTTTGTCCATGAGTAATGAAATAAGTTATTATTGAATAGAATAAAACAGCTTGTCTATTCTC
>NC_027752.1:1044726-1064720 GCF_000695525.1 Brassica oleracea var. oleracea
ATCTAGAAGTAGGAGTTATCTCCATATAACTTGTAGTTATCCCAATACTCCCCCTCAAGTTGGCAGTGTGAGATTGCGAACACCCAACTTGGACACGAATCTTTCAAATGCCGGTCCTGGTAATGACTTTGTAAGAATGTCAGCGAGTTGATTCTTTGACGTGACATGTTCAGTAGTAATGAGTTTAGACTTGAGTGCATCGCGGACATGGTGACAGTCGCGCTCGATATGCTTGGTACGCTCATGAAACACCGGGTTTGCAGCAATATACAGAGCGGATTTACTGTCACAGTAGAGCTTCATTGGCGTTGGATGCGCAATGCCAAAGGACTCGAGAAGGCCCTTCATCCATTTTAGGTCTTTGAGAGCAACAGACATTGCACGATATTCAGCTTCAGCCGACGAAAGAGAGACTGTATCTTGCTTCTTGGTCTGCCAAGCAACCGGAGACTCACCTAAGAAGGTAATATATGCACTCAGAGAACGCCTAGACAGAGGGCAAGATGACCAATCAGAGTCACAGTAGACACTTAGTTGCAGGTTATCATCGGCTTGAAGAAATATTCCCTGGCCTGGACTTCCTTTGAGGTATCGAACTACCCGTAACGCAGCTTCCCAGTGAGGTAATAGCGGCTTGTGCAGGAATTGAGACAGAGTATGGATAGCATATCCAAGGTCAGGACGCGTATTAGTGAGGTAGATTAAACGACCTACCAAACGTCTGTATTGTTGTATGTTAGCGAGAGGTCCTGTAGCCAAAGCAAGCTTGTGGTTGAGTTCCATAGGTGCAGGAGCTGGTTTAGCACCAAGAAGACCAGTCTCTGCAATAATATCAAGAGCATACTTCCGTTGAGAAACATAAAACCCTGTCTGATTCCTAGCAACTTCGAGACCCAAGAAGTATTTTAATGTGCCAAGATCCTTCATCTTAAAGCACCGGTGAAGATAGTCTTTGAATTCTTGTAGAACTTTAGCATCATTAGAGGCAATCACGAAGTCATCCACGTATACCAAGATATGCAAACATGTGGAACCCCGTACTTTAGAGAAAAGAGACTGGTCAGCATAGTCATGAGAGAAACCAAAGTCCTGGAGCGCCTTAGTAAGCTTAGAGTACCAACAGCGTGGTGCTTGGCGCAGCCCGTACAGAGACTTTTTGAGACGACAGACCTTGGTCGGATCGGAGCATTTAAAACCCTGCGGGAGTTTCATATATATCTCTTCTTCGAGGTCACCATGTAAAAATGCGTTTGTAACATCCATCTGGTGGACAAACCAATTCTTGACTGCAGCTAGTTTGAGTATGAAGCGGACCGAGGCGAGTTTAGCAACAGGCGCAAATGTGTCAGTGAAGTCTTCACCTTCGGTTTGATGATTACCAAGCACAACGAGACGTGCTTTAGGTCGTTCTAACGTGCCATCCGCATTATACTTGTTAGAGTAAAGCCACTGGTTGCCAAGGGCTTTCTTGCCCGGAGGTAGATTAGTGACCTCCCATGTATCAGTGGCTTCAAAGGCCGTGACCTCCTTGTGCATTGCATCGCCCCATATCTTGAGTTTAGAAGCCTCGCGATAGCTCTTAGGAACATCATCATGAATAAGAGCAGCCATAAACGCTTGATGCGTAACTGAAAATATCTTGTCAGTGAGATAGCTAGATATAGGGTATGGGGTCATACCTGAGACCGTTTCTGGAGGACCAAGATCAGGCGAGTAGAGTACGTGAGAGGGTTTATTATCATGTTGAGCTGAATGGGTCACATAGTCTTTGAGTAGAATTGATGTAGTTTTATGCCTTTGACCTCGACCAAGAATCTCTGGTATGCCTGGGGATGCAGTAAATTCATCTGTAGTAGGAGGCACAGGAGTTACAGACTGGTGCGGTGATGCTGGAGAAGTATGAATAGCTGCTGTAGGCATTACATGATTTGTTTCAGACGTAGGCGGAAGACTAGTACTAACCGGTGGTGGGACTGTGTGATCTGAACTGGTAGGAGGAGAAGGTGGCAGAGGCAGCGAACTCCCCCTTGAGTCCAAGTGCGGTAGTAACCAATCATCTATAGTAGGGTCATAATGATTCATAGGTGGTGTAACATATGCATCAGTATGTACACCAGGGAACTTTGATTCAGAGAAGGCAACATCTCTGCTACTGAAGAACTCGTGAGTGTCAAGATCATATAATTTCCATGCTTTCTTACCATAAGGATAGCCAACAAAGATACACTTTCTGCTGCGATCGCCAAATTTGTCTTTGTCACGCGCCTTCCGATGAGAGTAACACAAACACCCAAAGACACGGAGCTTATCATAATCTGGTTTTGTTCCAAATAAAAGTTCATAAGGTGTTTTTCCTTGAAGAACTTGAGATGGCGTGCGATTTATTAAGTGAGCAGCTGTTAGTATGCTCTCACCCCAGAATGTGACTGGGAGATGTGCTTGAAATAGACACGCCCGAGCTACGTTTAGGATGTGGCGATGCTTCCGTTCGACTCGAGCGTTCTGCTGTGGTGTGTCTACACATGAGGTTTGATGGACAATACCTTGCTGTTTGAAGTAGGACGAGAGGGTGAGAAATTCAGAACCATTATCTGTGCGAACTGTCCTTACTTTCTTGCCAAACTGGCGCTCAGACAGAGCCATGAATTCTTTGAGCAATTTCGAGACCTCTGACTTCTCTAACATCAGATATGTCCACAGTCTTGCCAAACTGGCGCTCAGACAGAGCCATGAATTCTATGAGCAATTTCGAGACCTCTGACTTCTCTAACATCAGATATGTCCACACTGCCCGCGAGTAATCGTCAACAATAGTTAAGAAGTATCTAGCACCACACGAAGAAGTTGTTCTGTAGGGTCCCCACACATCACAATGAATCAGAGAGAATGGTTCAAAAGCTTTATGTGAACTATTATTAAAAACTTGGCGCGTTTGTTTAGCGCGAAAACAAATCTCACAACTCGAGGCTTGCTCAGAATCGAAAACCAGTTTATCTAAAACATGTAAAGATGACAAAACTCGAAAAGAAGGGTGTCCAAGTCTCCTATGCCAAAGTTCTGAAGTAGATGAATTCTTGTACTCAGTCCGATGAACACGTGCAGCCGTGACCCCTGTGAAGTAATAAACCCCCTCACGTTCTTCACCCGTTCCAATCAGGGTCTTCGTAAAACGGTCCTGCAAAACACATAAGGTGTCAGTGAAGATAGCAATACAGCCAGTTTGTTTAAGAAGACAAGACACCGATATCAATGTGCAGTTAAAATCTTCAACATATAAAACATCAGTTAGGTAGTAGTCTCGGCTGAGAACAAGTTTGCCCTTCTTTGTTGCTTTAGAGAAGCGGCCATTTGGAAATCTGACCGAGGAAGAATGTATATCAACGACATCACTCAGGATTGAAAGGTCTCCTGTCATATGATGCGATGCGCCTGTATCTATGATAACATCTTTAGGTGTAGGTTTACCCGAAAGTTTTTCAGAAGACAATGATTGTTGAGTGGTCTGAAGAAGTTGAAGTAGTTGAGTGATCTGATCGTTGTTAAGTGTTGGAGAGGGAGCCGCAGAGGCATTGTTTGTTAGTGCTCTCGAAGAGTTAGACCTGCCACGACCCCGTCCTGAGTTCTGAGAACGTCCACGAGAATTATTTCCTGCATTCGTGGTATTCTTCTGTTCATACCACCATTCTGGATAGCCGTGCAAGAGAAAACATTCACTCTGATCATGTCCTTTGCGAGAGCAATGAGGACATGATCGATTTGGATCCCGACTTCGGGTGAAGACTGTTGTAGGTTGTTGCGTAGTGGTTTTGACAAGATCAGTTTGAGCAGCTTGAGCAGTGAAGCCGACTGCCTCTGTTTTGTGTTCCTTTGATCGTGATGTATTGTTGTGTTGTTCTTCACGGATGACGCGGGAGTACACATTGTTGATGTCGGGAAGAGGGTCCTCATCAATTATCTGAGATCTGATGTTACGAAACCGAGACTCATCCAGTCCAAATAAGAACTTGTGAACTCGTATCTCCGCTCGTTCTTTTTCTATATCTGCGGAAGCATCACAAGAGCAAGATCGAGGTGTCTTGAGATTATCAAGTTCCTCCCATAGTTTCGCGAGCCGGCCATAGTACTCGATCACAGTCTGACCATCTTGTTGACATGTATTAATTTCATCACGAAGTTGATGAATTCGGACCCCATTCCGAACAGAGAACCGACGCTGGAGGTTGTCCCAAAGCTTATGCGCGTCAGGTACAAAGGTTACGGTTGATCTGATTTTAGGGTCGATGGACGTTCTGATCCATCCAACAAGCATCGAGTTTGTAGCTAACCATCGTGAGAGATCTGGTTCTGTCGCAGGTTTTGGGATTGTTCCCTGGATGAAACTTAGCTTTCGCTTGGCTTGGATAGAGTTTGATAACTCTGTAGCCCATTCCGTATAATTATCACCGCGAAGCAAAACAGAGGTAATCAGTGCTCCAGGGTTGTCGGAAGGGTGTAGATAGTATATGCTAGAAGCATCATTAGGAGAGGGTAAGGTTGCCATAGGCGTAGAGGACAGAGCTAAAGTCGTGTCTCCCATGTTTCTTGAGTATCAAGAAACACGTTTTAGTAGTAGAAAAAAAAAATTAGGTTTCAGGTTCTTTTTGCTCTGATACCATGAAATAAGTTATTATTGAATAGAATAAAACAGCTTGTCTATTCTCACAACTAAAGCTCTGTATTTATACATAGACGTTTCCTATTAGGATAAGGACTAGGAAACTAAACATCATTATCTATCTAGAAGTAGGAGTTATCTCCATATAACTTGTAGTTATCCCAATAAGTAACGATCATATGTATAATCAGATTCATTTGCGCTATCCTCGAATTATTCATCTCTCATGTTGAAACGTGTTATGTTTTCGGTTGTGTTTGTCGACTAGAATATAGTTGTATACGGTTCCACAAGGAAATATGAACGATTTTATCATATACTTTTTTGTATAAACAATTCTATTAAGTTCTTTTTGTGGACACCTCACGAAACCAATTAGCTTTTCATAGGAGGCATGTGTATGTGGTGGACAGATGTACACAAATGAGACGTGTCCATTAACACTATAATATGAGATACATTCATGCATGTTTGGGATTTACAAACATGTAAATACTCCAGCTGTGGATTATAGTCCTTATTAACAATGGGGAAGAGAGAATAAAGTATAAATCCACAACTACGTATCGCCATGATTCATTAACTGAGTACCGCCACGATGAGAGAGGCGTTGATGCAGCGTATCTTTAGGAGGAGTTGGGTTTATTTCTTATTCTTTTATTTTGAATTCTAGTTAGTTGAATAAGTCATGTTCCTTTATTTGAGGAAGCGTGAGTTGTGGCTTGACCCGATCGTTTGTGACGGGATCTCTTTAAGTTAGTTTTCCTTCTTTGTGAACTATTCAGTTTTTATAAAATATTCAGAGCTTTACAGCTGAAACTTCCTTTTTTGATCAAGTTTGATCTTAGAGAAGAATCTCTCTTTCGGATATTCAAGTGAATCAACGAGACTTGAGATTTGTTACGCTTCTGCTACACCAGGCGTGAAGACTTTTTAGAAAAGGGAAGGAAAGAAAACTTTTGTTATTCTACTACGTGTCTTGTGGACGGCGAAAAGCACACGTGAACACCACCTTGAATGGGGAGAACTGCGACAAACGTTGTTGGTAATGCAAGAAAACATACAGGCTACCATCCATGACTCGATACATGAGCTAGCTGAGGTATTGTTGCAACGGGAACCTCAACGTCGCAGATCCGTACGTGATGAAGATGAGGAGTCGGACGAGGACATCAATCCTTTTGCGGAGTATCGATCACGCCGTGATGATGAGGGCAGTGATGTGCCGCGGGAGAGAGATGATCGACGATGGGAAGCTGGGTTCAAGGTAGATATACCGGAGTTTCATGGCGGGAGCACGCAGCAGGTATAGCACATATGATGTGGAGTTTTATGCTATCATTCAGGCAATCAAACACTGGAGGCACTATCTGTTTCATCGTGAGTTCATCCTCTACACAGATCATGATGCCTTAAAACACCTGGATAGCCAAGTTAAAGTCTCAGCAAGACACGCCTCTTGGGTGGCCTTCCTGCAGCAATTTACTTTCTCTATTCGCCATAAAGCAGGGAAGTTGAATAAGGTTGCTGATGCGTTGAGTAGGAGACACAGTCTTGTCACGACCTTGCACACAACAGTACCAGGATTTGCTTCTTTTGCAGACCTTTACATCACAGATCCTTACTTTGCCTCGGTTCTGCGAGATGTTCAGGCGGGGTTGCGATCAGATTTCTCACTTCAGGATGGGTTTCTGTTCAAAGCAAATCAGATTTGTGTTCCGGAGAGCAGCCTGAGGTTACGGATCATCGAAGAGCTTCATGCAGAGGGTCATGTGGGACGAGACAGAACACTACAGTTGGTATCACAATCCTATTTCTGGCCGACATTGAGGAAGGATGTTGAGAGGTTCGTGGAGCGTTGCCGTTCATGTCAACTTGCTAAAGGACGTGCGTCGAATGCTGGGTTGTATCTGCCTCTTCCAGTACCCACGCAGCCTTGGACCGATTTGAGCATGGATTTCATTTTGGGGTTACCTCGCACCCAGCGAGGAAATGATTCGATATTTGTCATTGTGGACAGATTTTCGAAAATGTCTCACTTTGTGGCGTGTAAGAAGACGACAGATGCTCAGGCCGTGGCTCAGTTGTTCTTCAAAGAAGTCTATCGGCTACATGGCCTACCAACTTCGATAGTTTCTGATCGAGATACTCGATTTCTCTGTCATTTTTGGAGATCTCTTTGGAAGCTCTTGGGGACGAGCTTGGATATGAGCACTGCTTATCATCCTCAGACGGATGGGCAGACGGAAGTCACAAACCGTGCGTTGGGTAACATGCTGCGGAGCTTAGTAGGGGAAAATGTCAGGTCGTGGGAAACAAAGCTACCACAGGCTGAATTTGCCCATAACCATGCCAACAACCGCAGCTTGGGCTTTAGTCCTTTTCAGGTGGTGTATGGGAACATTCCCCGTGGTCCTTTGGCGTTAACAACATTACCTGACACGACTAGACTGCATGGGACTGCACTGGATTTCGTTACATCGTTGCATGAGGTACATTCTAAAGCCATTGCTAACCTTGAAAATTCAGCAGCAAAGTATAAGGAGGCAGCTGATAAGCATCGGCGTGAACTCATTTTGGAGCCTGGTGATTTGGTGTGGGTGATCCTTACAAAAGACCGTCTTCCTCTTCATGAGTACAACAAGTTGAAGTCGCGAAAGATCGGTCCGGTGAAGGTGATCGAGCGCATTAACCCAAATGCGTACCGAGTAGACTTACCTCAGCACATTCGAACAGCAAATGTATTCAACATCAAGCATCTCAGTCCTTTCAAAGGCGATACAGACACTGCAGATTCAGAGGCGAATCTTCTCATACCCCCGGAGACCTGATGCAGCGTATCTTTAGGAGGAGTTGGGTTTATTTCTTATTCTTTTATTTTGAATTCTAGTTAGTTGAATAAGTCATGTTCCTTTATTTGAGGAAGCGTGAGTTGTGGCTTGACCCGATCGTTTGTGACGGGATCTCTTTAAGTTAGTTTTCCTTCTTTGTGAACTATTCAGTTTTTATAAAATATTCAGAGCTTTACAGCTGAAACTTCCTTTTTTGATCAAGTTTGATCTTAGAGAAGAATCTCTCTTTCGGATATTCAAGTGAATCAACGAGACTTGAGATTTGTTACGCTTCTGCTACACCAGGCGTGAAGACTTTTTAGAAAAGGGAAGGAAAGAAAACTTTTGTTATTCTACTACGTGTCTTGTGGACGGCGAAAAGCACACGTGAACACCACCTGACACCAATACCTCATCTGCTCATCCCTCGTCAATACGAAACCCAAATGGTTAGGACTTTAATTAATTAGGTCCTCTTAAATAATTCAAATTACCATTTTTTTAACTTTTAAGCCTAGACTAAAATGTCACAAATAGTTAAGGTTTTTTTGTTGCTTTTGGTTTCTTTTTATCTTTAGTCTAAATTCGACCAACCTAAGTACAGTAGAAACATATTGACAACAATAAAACCCAAGTACATTAGAAACATGAATCTACCAATAGAAGTACAGACACAATTAAGAAATGACAAAATATATTTCTTCAAGACAAACTGAAAAAAGGATAATATTGTTAAATTAAAAATTAAGCTCGAGTACAAAAAAAAAGATCTAAACGTCCATCGATGGAGCTAAGCTAAGTTCTAGATTCAGATCCCTTCGCAGCTTATAATCAGCTGCATCCCTCTTGACTTCCACGGTGGTTCTGAGACCGATACTCAATCCCATTTCCATTGGCTCGAACCGGACTGGGAAACCTCGAACCAGCTCCTCTCTGGACGCAGTAGCATGCGGCAGATCTAAGAAAAACCCAGTAACCGTTGGAGCTAACACGCCCGAAACATTATTTCCACAAACTCCCTCACGCGCCGTCACATGGGTCCCCAAAGCATTCCCTGCATCGACGCCGCCGCTGAAAGGGAAGTTGGTTGTTGCCTTGGAACCACGGAACTCTCTCGCGGCGGAGTCGTAGGCTCTAGCGGCTTGCTCGGCCGTGTCAAAGGTTCCTAGCCAGACCCGAGTTTTCTTTCCCGGGTCACGGATCTCAGCCGCATATCTCCCCCAAGGTCTCTTCCTCACTCCCCTATAATGCACCTCCTTAACCTTTCTTCCGGCGGCGTCGTCGTGACCCACATTTTTCAGTGTTGGGGACATATCTTCGATAAAAGATGGTAATATTTTACAAAGAGTGAAAGTATCGTTTTATAAAAAGTGACGTAATCTTTAACAAAAGGATAAAGAGAAGGGGAGAGAGAGAGACGGCCAATGATGTAATCTTTAACAAAAGGATAAAGATAAGGGGAGAGAGAGAGACGGCCAATGATGTTTGAGTTTGACTGAGTCCGCCGCTTTAGAGAGAAGATTCAAGAGAGTTTGATGAGCTGTACAACTTGTACTTGTTATTACTTATTAGGTGACGGCTTTTATGTTGATGCGGCGTGACTTTCTTTTTTGGACTCTCCAAATCGCTTATTTTCTCCTAGCGGCTCCTTACAAATGGTATGCTTCTGGATTTGGACTTTGTAAGGACGTCCTAGATATTGGGCTCTTTTGTTTTATCTGAAAGCCTTTTAAATTTAGGGGCTTTAATTTTTTCTTTGTTAGGAAAAATTAATTTGAATAACTTAACAAATCTGTAAGTGTACATTTTTATTAATTTAAATTTGATATTTTAAAATATAGAACTTGCATCTTATACTTGACAGTAAAAAATTGATGAATTGACGTATAATAACACTCAAAATAAGCCTACTCATAAGTTCAAATAATATTACAGTTGAGCCCATTATTATAATAGTTCACTATTGAGCCCATTATGATGGTCAGTTTTTTTTTTTCTTGTAACATTAGAAAGAAAAAAAATAGTACAACTGATAAAATTAAAAGTGAAGAAGCTTTATTGTGAACCATTTTCTTCGAATAGAATTTCGATGCGATTATTTTCAGCAACATACAATCGAAAAAATTCCAAGCTCTACTTTGAGACTTCTTTTGTTATATAACATTGGCCAAACTCTAATTTATATCTATAGATATCCATCGATTAAGAATCCAATATACTGATTTTTCGAAAAAAATTGGACCTACCAATTTTCAACGATTTTAAGAACATTGTCATGCAACAAAAAACTGTTCCTCCAATCTTTGTTATTGAAACATATATACATGGTGATTTTCATACCGATAAGTTCTTTACCACTTACATATGGAAACATAATGATTGTCTCGTTAAATAAAATATATTTTTTATTTTTTAAATATAGCCCATTATGATATTCAGTTTTTTTTAAAAAAATATATAATTTCTTAGTGTAATAAATCTCATTAATTCAGTAAGATTTTCCATATAAATACCAATTAAGAGGATTAAAACCCTAAACAAGAAGACTGCGAGACGAATCTAACAGCGACTCTTGGTCACCCAAAGTCAGAAAACCCCCCTAGAATTCTACGTGAAAGCGGGCGAGTTACACAATGTCAACGACGACCGTGCAGCAGACGAAACCAGTTTTCGTGAAGGTGGATGAGCTAAAACCAGGAAAAAACGGCTATAACTTGACCGTGAAAGTAGTTGAATCCAATCCCGTCACACCAGCGACCCGTAAAAATGGTTCGTTGACGCGGCCATTTCGAACTCATCGTATCGCCGAGTGCCTTATCGGTGACGATACTGGATGCATCCTTTTCACTGCTCGCAACGATCAAGGTACGCTCATAATGGCTCAGTTTTTGCCTCTGTTTAATTGAACATTAATGATGTTCTATTGGGATTTGCTAATGTAGTTGATGTAATGAAGACTGGGGCAACTGTTACTCTGAGGAATGCAAAGATCGACATGTTTAAGGATACGATGAGAATGGCCGTTGACAAATGGGGACTCATTCAAGTCACTGATCATGTTTCCTTCGAGGTTAACCGACAAAACAATCTTTCTCTGGTAGAATATGAACTCGTCACTGTACCTGTTCAGTAACTTATGTATGTCACTGCTTTTCACGTTTTATTTTACTAAGTTTAACTTTTCATAGAATTCTCTAGTGCACCAGTGGATTAAATTCAGTATGGTTATGAATTTCTTTTAATCCGTTGGTTTAGTTTTAAGACGAGATTGTGTAATATATATTTTTTTCTGCACAGCTCTTGATGTTTTTACCTCAGAGCTTGTTGATTAAATTGGTGTTGGTCTTATGATTTTATTTTTAATGGAATTGTGGTTGTAATTGAGTTTAAGATAAAACATTAAAACTTTTAATATATAGTAATTTAAGTGATTTGTAGATTTTACATCTCTCATAAAATAAAGGTAAATTGAGATTTTACAATTACTCCAAAAGTTCTTTTGCATCTCAAACGAAATCGTATCGACTTTTCAAGGCTCAAACTCCTCATGACTACCTTCCAAGCTCTTGTAGTATTCCTCCATAGTGTCGAACTCGTATGGATGATCATTTCCTTGAGCGCTCTCATACCTGCGGCTAGGGGCATTTTCGGAGCTCCGACCTCTTGTGTTGGTGAAGTACTTACCGTTCTCTGCAAACCTTGTATCACGCATCCCTTGTCTCTCTTCTTCTCTACCGTAGCCTCTCCTATTATCATTATAATTGTTTGTAGTGTAAGTGTATCCATTATAGTTGTACTTGTCCTTTTTCTCACTAAGATCTTCTGATTCTCGGGACTCTTCTTCCTTCTCAAACTCTTCCGGTAGTTGGTTGTTGTTCTTTTCTTCGTCAAATGTAGCCATCAATTTCTCGAACTCCTCGTCTGTGGTCGTAGATGAGACCGGCCACGACTCTTTGGTTTGAGGAATCATACCTGAACCTGGTCCGAAAGGCCCATCACCGAGTCTTCCATTGGCTTGTGCTAGGCCCGGAGCGGGAGCTGAGGTTAGAGCTACCTCTTTGTTGTTTGGACGATCTACGTGAGTGAACTTGCTAAAGAAGAGGTTACCTTCTCTAGCTTCAACATTTTCTCCAATGAAGCAAAAAGCAGCAACAAGGAAGCAAAAGGTTAACTGGACAGCAAATGAAGCCATCAAAGAAGAGAGAAAAGAGATTTGAGGGTTTGAGATGTGTTTTGGTGTGTGAGTGAGTTTGTGTATTAATAGAATTAACAAGTAGTAAAATGGCCAAGCAACATGCGAGGATTAAGGAGGGAGATTTGTCATTTGCATTTGATTGGTCAAAAAGAAAAGAAAATATCATTACAAATCTATTAGTTATGTTATTTATACATGCCTTTTGACTTTTCTCTTTACTGTTTAGTGGTTGAGTTAGTTGAAATTGAAGGTTGGAATTAGATCATGATTTGTGGTAGCAGTGCTTAGATAATGTCAAAGCATATATCTACGTAGCTCTAAAAATGTTTCCTTCTATGAGTTATCACAAAGTTATTATGATAACTATGACTAACCAACTTGCTAAATTTTGTTGTTAATATGATTTATCACTGAATAATATGATAGCATTTTGGTAATAACAAGAAAAATTGATAGTAGATGTGATAGTTAGGTAGACCTTAAAGATAAAAAGCAATGAGTAAGAATGGGTGTGGGGTCCAATTTGAAAATAAAGGGGAAGTGTAGGCATTTACTGTGAATTAAAAGACTTTAGGGACCCATGGGACAATGCGTCATGAAGTTTTTTCTAATCTCAACGATTGCTTAGTGTGGAGTCGAAGCTATCACAGCTTTTGTCCCGTGATCGTCGGCAATTATGTATAGGTATTTTCAACGTTTGTCGGGAACAACTGAGCAGAATAAAAAAGTTCTGAGTTCATAATTTTCTCTATTGGGCCGTATTTATCAAAGGACCATAAGCGTAAGCCCATTTCTCATACCTTAGCAAGGGAGCAACCTCTTCTCTTTCCCATGTTTTGTTCTGGTTGTGTATTCAGCAAAAGCAAATACTCGATGACTTACTTCCTTTCGTTTCTTCTCTCGACAATATAAATTTTATAGTAGTAATTAATAAAAACAGCGCAGAAGCCCCGTAACCTATTTAAAGGCTTTTACACCCAGATATGAGGTTCGAATCCCATGCAATTTCTTGCAGATTACGGGAATCCAGGTTTCAAGTCCCGGAGAAAACGATTTATTAAATAATTATGCAGACGACGGAAAAAGGCTTACAAGGGATCTTCAACATGATGCAAGTAAATCTGGTCAAACATGGATCATCATAGGACGGCTCAGGTAATGCAGTTAGGCGTAGATCCTCATAAAACAGATAGTAATGTTGGTTGTCGAATCGTCTATGTAATCTTTCGCATATCATAATTGTAATATTTTAATAAATCACCGTTAAAAAAAACTAATAAAAACAGTATAAAAGAGCTAGGTTAGATGCAAACTTTACATTATCGTTGAAAAACCCACAACTATGATTCTATGAAGTATATATGACCCTAATAAAAATCATACAAGTATTTATTTGTGGTTTTTAGAAGTTTTAGTAAAGTATGTCACGTCATGTGAGATTTGAATATTCTGTTGCCAATAGTAACTCACATATCTAGCTAGCATAATAGCTTTAGATTAGACAAATGAATACACTGACTATGCCTCTTTTTTCTTTTCAATCTGTCTTCATTTTCATTTTCTTATTATTATCCTACAAGACCTCCACTATGAATTGCCCTGCAAGTTAAGCTAGAATTATTGAGCCAAAAAGCCTTCATCTTTCCTTTTGTCCCCACCACTTCTCGATACACTCTTTATATATGCAGATACAAAACTAATACGCACATACAAAATATAATACTATACTGACATACACTTATTAGCTAAGTAGCTATTTGTGAAAAACAAATCAAGACCTTTCTATACCTAATGAGTATGCATGAATCTTATTTTTATTCGAAAATACCAATGTGTGAATCACTACAATGTGTAGGCCTCGGCATTTTTATCCCAAACTCGAAGTATCTACTTAGACTTGAACCGGAAAAACTGAAACCGAATCCAAACTAGTATACAAAAATATCCGAGCGGAACTTATGAGTTTAGTATTTTGGGGTTTGGTTATAATCCGAACCGAACTGAAATTCAAAATAAGATCCGAAGATATCCGAAATTAGTTAAATATGTTAATGTTTTTATATATGTTAAGCTGATTTAGATATTTTAGAGTATTCAAAATATTTTTGTAATTTGTTTTATTTGTTATTTTGAATAATTTTTAGTTAGTTTAGATAATTTAAATTAGATCTGTGAATAATTTATGTATTTTGAAAAAACAAATTGTCAGTTTTTGAAGTTTAAAAAATATATTTTTGGACGATTTCAAATATTTGTTACAATCTGATCCGGAAGGAACCGATTAATAAAAACCGAACGAGACTTATGAGCATAACACCGAAAATCCGGATTAATCGAACCGAAACTGATGGCCCGAACGCCCGGGCCTAGACAATGTGTCATTCTGCTCTTCTCCGGTTGGTGTGGACTCTTTTCTATTTTTTTATGAATGTAGACTCTATTCTGAGACATCATTTTGAATTTGATAAATCGAGATACAGAAGAAATGTATTGCAGAAAAGTCTTCAGATTCTAATCCAAAACAGAGTTAAGAAAATTAATCAAATAATGTCGTTAAGTTAATCAGAATTCTGTACTGAACGTAACGTAACCACTGCATAGTTTCACGTCACCAGACCGTAGCATACCAAAAATAAGTTTAACTTTTAGTCAATAGATTACACTGATACATTACGAAATATCTAAAATCTTTGAATTAATGAACGAAATAACAGCTTTTATAAGCTCTTGACTGCTTGAAAAAATTCAAAAAAGCAAATTCATTACAAGTGTTTCAAATCCATCCATTGATAGAGGATGAATGATGGCACATTGTTTGTACACCAACTCCTAGGAAATCTCGAGTTTGCCCTCCTCCTCCTGCATCCACACTCTCAACTCTTCTACGTTTCAAGGGGTAGTTTTGTAACTCATCAATCCCCGAGGCTACCGTAACGCCACTTCTAGGGTTCTCGATCTCGTGTTGAAGACCATTGTTACTCATTAAACCGACGCTGTTCGGTCCAAACAAAGCGAAGAACTTATCGCTGCCACCTTCTTCTACAGTCTGATGAAACGTGGATTGTTTGGTGGTGATCGTCGTCGGAGTAGAAGAAGTCACGCCCATCTGAGCCGCTTTTTGAAGTAATGCAGTTGCTGACATGTTCGCAACCGCCGAGGAAGCTGCGTTTGCGTCTTGTGTGATGTGGTCGACGCTGCTAAAAAGAGAAGGCACGGAAAGTGAAGTAGCCGCGTTTGCGTTTTCCTTACTCGAAACTATGTTGATATTTTCATGAGTGATAAGTGAATCGCTAGTCGTTATTAACTCGCCGCGATTATTTGCGTTCCCGAAAACCCAATTGTAATCCTCTTGCGGTGCGATACCTTCGTCTACGGTCACTTGATGATGATTGTTGTTTCCTCCCATCCATAGGGAGAGCGAAGAAGCAGGTTTCATGACGTCATGATGATGATGATCGAAAGTGTTGGTCGTTATAGGGAAGTGGTGCTGTTGCAGTGGCTGTGGTGGTCCGAATGGAAATGGTGGTGGTGATGGTATAAGTGTGCCCATGAGATAATGGTAGTTTAGGTTATTACTGGTAAGGCTTTTGAGATGAGAAGCTGCGTTTAGCCTAGCGGTTTCTTCTGCTAAGGCGTCGCAAAATGCTCTATGCGTGATAAAGCTGTCTCTCCTGTATCCAAAAAATTAACAATTAATCAACACAATTATGCACACATACATAGGTTTATGTTTATGTATATATATAGCTACTACGGTTGTACCTCTTACTTTAACCAAAATATGCCAATCCAAGGAACTGTCTTATTCAAGAAAACAAGAAGCATGTACGCTCAGAGAATGACAAATAGAAAGACTAAAACTCTTCAGCTATTTCGTTTTAGACCCTATAAAAGCTGGCCACTTCCCACAAGTCAACAACAATACATTAAACTTATCTTCTCTTAGTTACAAACAACATAATAAAACAAATTTGTTTATATATAGTGTTCAGTGATATTGTAGACTATTTTAGTTGAAGTGATAGTAGTCTTTCATTCTTTTTTTCATTACCAGAATATATATTTACTAACTCAAGCTAATGTTACTAATAATAAAGTTATTCATGTTTGAATCATTGAATGCATATTGATCATGATAAGCGCTTTCACATAAGTTATAATACGTGATGAAGAGATGTAAAGATTTATATATTAAATACCTGGAGAAAATTGTACCACAGTCACATCTATACTCTCTAGTCCCACAGGTCTTTGAATGAGCCTTCCAATCGGATTGAACTGCATATCTCTTGGAGCATTTCTCGCACTTCCACTTCTTCTCTCCATGTTTCCGACAAAAATGTTTCTTGATTCCTGTAAGGTCACCTAGTGCCCTTGTCGGATGGTGATGAACGCAACTCTTCTCTGGACACACATACACTCGTTTCCGTACTTCTTTGGTGGTCCTCTGCTTTAGTTTCCATGGGAGGTTGTGTCCTCGACGGTGAAGCTGTAGATTCTGGTCTCTTTGGAAACCTTTTCTACATATCTCACAGAGGAAGCGGTTTGTGGCCATAAGCGTCGTTGGGGATAGAGCTATGACTTCGGCTTCTGGATCTGTAGAGATCGGAATAATCAAATAAAATTTATGATATTGATAATGGATCCTATGAATGATCTAATCTGTAAAACGTATGCATGTTTGTAGATCAAGATCGTATAGAAAACAAATCAAGAAGATCACTTTGCTGTTAACATTTTTTTTATCTTCTTAATTAGGGTTTAATTAATTGATCTATTTAACTTAATTATTACCAGGGTTTCCAGGGAGGTTTCTTTTCTTCTTAGCAGGAGGAGGATTAAAGGATTCAAGCTCATGATGATGATCAACATGACCAGTTGTTGATGAGCTTTGGACATATCCTCCACTACTTGAAATTGTCCGATCCTCAGCTGTCATGACTTCTTCTGGACCAAAGTTTTGTTGGAAGAGATACAAAAAGAGAAGCCTTAAGATTAGAGATGGGGGTGAAAGGATAATTAAGAGAGAGAAAAACTATAAACACTTAGAATCAGATGTAAATGCGAACGAGAGGAAAATACAAAAGAGAAGTTATGTTGGTTGCATACTTATATAGACACACTTAATATAAGCGCATATGTGCAATAAGAAAATAATATTCATCTTTCATTCAATAAATGTAGAAGCACCTTGATCAGTAAAAAAATTTGCAGCCATTTTATATATTACACTTTCAAAATGTTCTCATTTTAAAATTCCTACTTCTTACTTTAAAGTTAATGGCGGTGGAAACCAACTACATATTACCCCTAAACTTATCTTCAATATTTGATATTTGTTTTTCAGTGGCAGTGCGGTCATGACACACAGAAAGTTACTATGTCTGCCTTTTCTATTTTGAATGATGATCTCATTATTTATTTGGCCTTGTTTATTTTATCTTTATTCCTTTTTTGTCAACAAAAAGTAAAATAAAAATCACTTTTTTTTTTCTTTTTCATCTTTGTGTCAATTACCTTTCCTTTTTCTTTTACTCATATATTTGTGTGTTATATTTAGTACTTGACAGAAGTGTTATTTTTAGTACAATATATCACGAACTAATAGCAATTCAGTCTTAAAAAAACATTTGAAAGGTAAAAATTAGTTTCATTCAAAATTAGATTTGGTTGAAGTTTCGTAAGAAGCGGACCAAAGTCTTCAATAACTATGTGGTAAGTACAGAGTTATAGTTATTTTGGTTACTACAACTATGAGAACTGAATTTAAAAAAACTATGAGAACTGAAGTACTGGCATCGTAATGCAATCTAGATGTTGAATAATGAATTTGTTTACATGATAGCTACTATTTCTTGATCCTTTTCATAATTGACTAATTGAGATTTACATTTTCCGTAAATTGAGGGTGGTCAAAGAAGGAAACAGATCCAACGGCAGTGATTGCATCTCTTGATCATTGAGAACAAAGCCTGCAATGCACGTGTACCCATGCACGTGTTCATAAGGTAAAATCCAACAACATACGACAAAGAAATTAAGAACCTAAATAGGTAAAAGAGAATAATCGTCTGGTTGACAGTGAAATCAAAACCCATGCGACATACTCCATAAACTCTTCTCAAGTACCCCACTTCAATTATTCTTTTTTCTTTTTATAGTTTCCTTTTAACTGATAGCCAAAATAATTCAAACTGAATTAACCATCATTATTGTAATTTTAAAACATTTCCATTGAGCAAATAAGATTAATATCACGATACAAGAAATTTTATTTTGATGTTTGGAACATCATTTTCCCATTTATATGAGATAAAAACAATTACGAATGCTATCTGGAATTGATTTATAAAGTTGTTAGGAACGAGAATCTTTTTCATGCTTTACTACAAGGATCTTTTTGCAATGTTACCTTTTTCTTTAGCAAAGCGTTTTTCCAATATAACAAAGTGTGTTTTCCTTCATAAAATGTTTATTTTCAACGTAACATGTGACTCTGAGTCGTATACTATCAAGAGTGCCAAATTAATTATATTATATTAGAAAAATATTATGTAGAACATATTTTTCTACTTAAATTAGATACTTTGATTTTTTTTTTTGATATATCAAAATCTCGAATTCTCGATCATATCATTTTCAAACAAAAGTAAACTAAATCTGTTGCCTTTAGTCAAAAAAAAAAAACTAAATCTGTTTTTACCCCCCTCGCTGAAAAGTAAAATGATTATGGTGAATTAATTAATTGAAAGAAATTGAGAGACAGATAACTGACAAAATGCAGGTGAATTTTTGGAAGGACGAGACGTCGTCAGGTTGTGGGCTGACTTACTCACCAATTCTTTAGGTAATTTCCACTTTAATCATAATGTAATCATGTTTTAAGATTCCTATAAATGATAACGTTTCTTTAATGTTTTAGTTTTGGACTTTTCTTCTTGAACTTTGGCGGCACTAGAATATTCCCCTAAATTATCGAGACTTCGTTATATAGTATAGTACTGTACTTTACCAGATAATCAAGGTACGCGTTTATGTATGCATGTATCCAAAGAACGATAATATGACATCGACATATTTATTTAATCATGCAGATGGATTGTAGAGCTCTGTTGATTTGAATTTGATCAACCTAGTTTTGATAATAACAAACCTAGCTGTATACAGACAGCTCATACAGTTTAAATTTCAAAGAACTGTTAATTTGAATTCTTACAGTCAATATTTGTATTAGTTATAGTAAAAACTACAAACCTAGTTAGGCCCTTTCTCAAAAAAAAAAAAAACTACCTAGTTAATAAACAACAATGATGAAAGTTCGATATTATGGAGAATGCATCAATAGTTTAATTTACTTTAAAAAGATTTATTTACTTCAATTAAATCTTTTAAGTTCAAAAATGATTGTTCACATATCTTTAATAAAATTTTTAATTTTTTTGTTTTGAAACAGGTTTGCTAAATGTAAATGAATGTAAACACATGATTTTTCTAAATGGAAAATATTAACTGAAATTTGAAATCATTTTTTTTTTCGAACAACATGCATTAGCAGATTAATTTTTGTTCTTATGTTCCTAAATGGTTTAATTGATATATTTTTAGATCCATTTAAAAGAGAAAAATCAAATAAAAATAACATTGATAAGACAGATTTTGATCTAGAGAGTACACTGCCGATATACCACATGCTTTTGGTCCATAAAAGTGAGATAATCATAGCTTATATATATACACACACACATATCATCATCATAAATGGAAAACACTCTAAATAATAGGAACGAATTTGTAATGACCCACCATCTCCACTATCCCCACCATCTCCACCATCCCCACCATCTCCACCATCTCCATTATCTCCACCATCTCCAACTTCTTTAAAGAGAGAGAGAGAGAGAGAAAGAGAGAGAGAGAAAGAGAGAGAGAAAGAGAGAGAAAGCTCACCTGAGCTCGTCGCCGGAGCCACCGCACGCCAGGACGTCGTCAAGCTCGTCATCATCATCAACCGCAGCTCGAGGTAACCGGAAACCGCCATGTTTTGAGTTAAGTTTCGGCCGTTTTAATAAATCGACCATAACTTCTTAACCATTGCGAATCTCGTGCATCCAAGGCCATCATCGTGTTCCTCTCGTCGAGACGAAGCCGTAGACACCAACCGCGTCACGATCGGAGCCCGGACGAAGCCGTACGCGCCTCAAGAAAACCGCCCTTCGCGCGCGCGTGAAACGCACGCGCCGCCGTCGGAATCGTCGCCACCGCAGCTCCGCCGCCGGACCACCGTCCGCCGCCGCAGCTCCGCCGTCGCCGCCGG